>NW_028270143.1:137205441-137372282 GCF_037043375.1 Chiloscyllium plagiosum | reverse complement strand
CACGTGACTCCAGACCCACAGCAATGTAGTTGGCTCTCAGCTGCCCTGTGGGCAATTGAGGATGGGCAATAAATGCTGGCCTGGCCAGGGATGCCCACATCCTCTGAATGAAGAAAAGCATGAAGTTCATCAAACATGTGTTCCCACTCACAACTCCATGCGGACTACACCCAGTCAGGTCATTATCAACCGGTGCCTGTTATCCCATCCTTTAGAATAGATTCGAGCATTTTCCTGACAAAGGCTAACAGGTCTATAGTTCCCTGATGTCTCTCTCACTCCCTTCTTAAACAGTAGACTATCCACAAGAATTGTTCCAGAATTGTTAAGAAGTTTAAACAACTACGCTGTCTTTGAAAATGTAGGGGGTGATGAATTCTCAGGGAAATGTAGCACGAACAGTCTCTGGTATCAAGACTGGCTCTAACGTCATGAGGGGTACGTCAGGTTCCAAGAGACCAAGTGTGTTAGGGGACTCTCCAGTCCAAGGTACAGACAGACATTTCTGTGGCCAGCAGCGAAAAATACGAATGGTGTGTTTCCTCACTGATGCCAGGATCAAGGATGTCTCAGAGGGTGCAGAATGTTCTCATGGGGGAGAGGGGCCAGCAGGAGGTCATTGTCCACATTGGAACCAACGACATATGAAGAGAAAAGGTTGAGACTCTGAAGGGAGATTACAGAGAGTTAGGCAGGAATTTAAAAAGAAGGTCCTCAAGGGTAGTAATATCTGGATTACTCCCAGTGCTACGAGCTAGTGAGGGCAGGAATAGGAGGATAGAGCAGATGAATACACGGCGGGGGAGCTGGTGTATGGGAGAAGGATTCTCATTTTTGGATCATTGGAATCTCTTCTGGGGTAGAAGTGACCTGTACAGGAAGGACAGATTGCACCTAAATTGGAAGGGGATTAATATACTGGCAGGGAAATTTGCTAGAGCTGCTTGGGAGGATTTAAACTAGTAAGGTGGGGGGGTGGGACCCAGGGAGATAGTGAGGAAAGAGATCGATCTGAGACTGGTACAGTTGAGAACAGAAATGAGTTAAACAGTCAGGGCAGGCAGGGACAAGGTAGGACTAATAAATTAAACTGCATTTATTTCAATGCAAGGGGCCTAACAGGGAAGGCAGATGAACTCAGTGCATGGTTAGGAACATGGGACTGGGATATCATAACAACTACAGAAACATGGCTGAGGGATGGGCAGGACTGGCAGCTTAATGTTCCAGGATACAAATGCTACAGGAAGGATAGAAAGGGAGGCAAGAGAGGAGGGGGAGTGGCATTTTTGATAAGGGATAGCATTACAGCTGTGCTGAGGGAGGATATTCCCGGAAATACATCCAGGGAAGTTATTTGGGTGGAACTGAGAAATAAGAAAGGGATGATCACCTTATTGGGATTGTATTATAGATCCCCTAATAGTCAGAGGGAAATTGAGAAACAAACTTGTAAGGAGATCCCAGCTATCTGTAAGAATAATAGGGTAGTTATGGTAGGGGATTTTAACTTTCCAAACATCGACTGGGACTGCCATAGTGTTAAAGGTTTAGATGGAGAGGAATTTGTTAAGTGTGTACAAGACAATTTTCTGATTCAGTATGTGGATGTACCTACTAGAGAAGGTGCAAAACTTGACCTACTCTTGAGAAATAAGGCAGGGCAGGTGACTGAGGTGTCAGTGGGGGAGCACTTTGGGGCCAGCGACCATAATTCTATTAGTTTTAAAATATTAATGGAAAAGGATAGACCAAATCTAAAAGTGATGTTCTAAATTAGATTTGTGGGCGGCACGGTGGCACAGTGGTTAGCACTGCTGCCTCGCAGCGCCAGAGACCCGGGTTCAATTCCCGCCTCAGGCGACTGACTGTGTGGAGTTTGCACGTTCTCCCCGTGTCTGCGTGGGTTTCCTCCGGGTGCTCCGGTTTCCTCCCACAGTCCAAAGATGTGCAGGTCAGATGAATTGGCCATGCTAAATTGCCCATAGTGTTAGGTAAGGGGTAAATGTGGGGGCGTGGGTGGGTTGCGCTTCGGCGGGGCGGTGTGGACTTGTTGGGCTGAAGGGCCTGTTTCCACACTGTAAGTAATCTAATCTAAAAAAAATTGGAGGAAGGCCAATTTTGACGGTATTCAGCAAGAACTTTCGAAAGCTAATTGGAGGCAGATGTTCACAGGTAAAGGGACGGCTGGAAAATGGGAAGCCTTCAGAAATGAGGTAACAAGAATCCAGAGAAAGTATATTCCTGTCAGAGTGAAAGGGAAGGCTGGTAGGTACAGGGAATGCTGGATGACTAAAGAAATTGAGGGTTTGGTTAAGAAGGAAGCATATGTCAGATATAGACAGGATAGATCGAGTGAATCCTTAGAAGAGTATAAAGGAAGTAGGAGTATACTTAAGCGGGAAATCAGGAGGGCAAAAAGGGGAGATGAGATAGCTTTGGCAAATAGAATTAAGGGGAATCCAAAGGGTTTTTATAAATACATTAAGGTCAGAAGGGTAACTTGGGAGAGAATAAGGCCCCTCAAAGATTAGCAAGGCGATCTTTGTGTGGAGCTGTAGGAGCTGAGGGAGATACTAAATGAGTATTTTGTATTAGTGTTTACTGTGGAAAAGGACATGGAAGATATAGACTGTAGGGAAATATTTGGTGACATTTTGAAAAATGTCTGTTTAAAAGAGGAGGAAGTGCTGGACGTCTTGAAACACACAAAAGCAGATAAATCCCCAGGACCTGATCAGGTGTACCCGAGAACTCTGTGGGAAGTTCGGGAAGTGATTGCTGGGCCTCTTGCTGAGATATTTGTATCATTGATGGTCACAGATGAGGTACCGGAAGACTGGAGGTTGGCAAACGTGGTGCCACTGTTTAAGAAGGGTGGTAAAGACAAGCCAGGGAACTATAGACCAGTGAGCCTGACCTCGGTGGTGGGCAGGTTGTTGGAGGGAATCCTGAGGGACAGGATGTACATGCATTTGGAAAGGCAAGGACTGCTTAGGGACAGTCAACATGGCTTTGTGCGTGGGAAATCATGTCTCACAAACTTGATTGAGTTTTTTGAAGAAGTAACAAAGAAGATTGATGAGGGCAGAGCAGTAGATGTGATCTATATGGACTTCAGTAAGGCTTTCGACAAAGTTCCCCATGGGAGACTGGTTAGCAAGGTTAGATCTCATGGAATACAGGGAGAACTAGCCATTTGGATACAGAACTGGCTCAAAGTAGAAGACAGAGGGTGGTGGTGGAGGGTTGTTTTTCAGACTGGAGGCCTGTGACCAGTGGAGTGCCACAAGGATCGGTGCTGGGTCCTCTACTTTTTGTCATTTACATAAATGATTTGGATGCGAGCATAAGAGGTACAGTTAGTAAGTTTGCAGATGACACCAAAATTGGAAGTGTAGCGGATTACAATGGGATCTGGACCAGATGGGCCAATGGGCTGGGAAGTGGCAGATGGAGTTTAATTCAGATAAATGCGAGGTGCTGCATTTAGGGAAAGCAAATCTTAGCAGGATTTATACACTTAATAGTAAGGTCCTAGGGAGAGTTCCTGAACAAAGAGACCTTGGAGTGCAGGTTAATAGCTCCTTGAAAGTGGAGTTGCAGGTAGATAGGATAGTGAAGAAGGAGTTTGGTATGCTTTCCTTTATTGGTCAGAGTATTGAGTACAGGAGTTGGGAGGTCATGTTGCGGCTGTACAGGACATTGGTTAGGCCACTGTTGGAATATTGTGTGCAATTCTGATCTCCTTCCTATCGGAAAGATGTTGTGAAACTTGAAAGGGTTCGGAAAAGATCTACAAGGATGTTGCCAGGGTTGGAGGATTTGAGCTATAGGGAGAGGCTGAACAGGCTGGGGCTGTTTTCACTGGAGCATCAGAGGCTGAGGGGTGACATTATAGAGGTTTATAAAATCATGAGGGGCATGGATAAGATAAATAGACAAAGTCTTTTCCCTGGGGTCTGGGAGTGTAGAACTAGAGGGCATAGGTTTAGGGTGAGAGGGGAAAGATATAAAAGAGACCTAAGGGGCAACGTTTTCACTCAGAGGGTGGTAAGTGTATGGAATGAGCTGCCAGAGGATGTGGTGGAGGCTGATACAATTGCAACATTTAAAAGGAATCTGGAAGAGTTTGGAGGGATATGGGCCGGGTGCTGGCAGGTGGGACTAGATTGGGTTGGGATATCTGGTCGGCATGGACGGGTTGGACCGAAGGGTCTGTTTCCATGCTGTTTGTCTCTGTGACTCTAAGAGAATCACCAATATGTTGACGATTTCTATTACCACTTCTTTCACCAGTTGGGAGATGTAGAACGTCAGGTCCTGGGGATTTATCAGCTTTCAGCCCATTAATTTCTACAATACAGTCTTCATTCTTACACTAATTTCTATCAACACCTCCTTCTTCCTTGTCCCTTAGATCTCTGGTTCATATCACCATCCAGTCCATAAATGGGCCGACGTTGATTGGTCTGCACCAACAAAAACTCCGTAAACCTACACTCTCCAGCACATGGCCAACAGACCGCTTGGAACCTGAGGAAAAAAAAGTTAAAGCTCATGGGATCCAGAGTAACTTGGCAAGATGGATCCCAAATTGGCTTAGTGACCAGGGACAGAGGGTGGCGGTAGGAGGCTGTTTGTGTGACTGGAACCCGGTGTGCAGTGGTGTGCCACTGGGATCACTGCTGGGTCCCTTATTTTTGATTTATATAAACAATATAGATAAGAAAAGGCTTGTGGGGGGGAGAGGTGCAGATGCTAAGGAAGTTTGCAGGTGACACAAAGACTGGGGGGGTGGTTGACAGCAATGAAGAAAGTCTTTGGTGACAGAAGGATATCGAGAGATTGGTGAGGTGGGCAGATCCTTTGCAGATGGAATGTAACCCTGATAGGTGTGAGGGATGTACTTTGGAAAAGAAACAAGATGAGGGAATACTCAATGAATGGGAGGACTTCAGGAAGGTTGCCTTCGATGTCACTGGGACAAAACCCTCCCCAGCAGCTTTCTGGGTCAACTTGCAGCAGGACGACTGCGATGGATCGAGAAGGCAGTTCACCAACACCATCTCAAGGGCAACTAGGGATAGGAAATATACAGAACTCACTCCTCTCTTTTAACCTGAAAGTAAAGCTCCCTCTCCACTGTCCCCATCAAACACTCCAGGGACAGGGACAGCACGGAGTTAGATACAGAGTAAAGCTCCCTCTCCACTGTCCCCATCAAACACTCCCAGGACAGGGACAGCACGGGGTTAGATACAGAGTAAAGCTCCCTCTACACTGTCCCCCATCAAACAATTCCAGGACAGGGACAGCACGGGGTTAGATATAGAGTAAAGCTCCCTCTACACTGTCCCCCCCCCCCATCAAACACTCCCAGGACAGGGGCCGCCACGGGGTTAGATACAGAGTAAAGCTCCCTCTACACTGTCCCTCATCAAACATTCCCAGGGACAGGGACAGAATGGGGTTAGATACAGAGTAAAGCTACCTCTCCACTGTCCCCCATCAAACACTCCCAGGGACAGGGACAGCACGGGGTTAGATATAGAGTAAAGCTCCCTCTCCACTGTCCCCATCAAACACTCCCAGGACAGGGACAGCACGGGGTTAGATACAGAGTAAAGCTCCCACTCCACTGTCCCCCATCAAACACTCCCAGGACAGGGACAGAATGGGGTTAGATATAGAGTAAAGCTCCCTCTACACTGTCCCCCGATCAAACACTCCCAGGACAGGGACAGCACGGGGTTAGATACAGAGTAAAGCTCCCTCTCCACTGTCCCCATCAAACACTTCCCAGGACAGGGACAGCACGGGGTTAGATACAGAGTAAAGTTCCCTCTACACTGTCCCCATCAAACACTCCCAGGACAGGGACAGAATGGGGTTAGATACAGAGTAAAGCTCCCTCTTCACTGTCCCCATCAAACACTTCCCAGGACAGGGACAGCACTGGGTTAGATATAGAGTAAAGCTTCCTCCACACTGTCCCCATCAAACACCCCAGGGACAGCACGGGGTTAGATACAGAGTAAAGCTTCCTCTACACTGTCCCCATCAAACACTCCAGGGACAGGGACAGCACAGGGTTAGATACAGAGTAAAGCTCCCTCTACACTGTCCCCCATCAAACAATTCCAGGACAGGGACAGAATGAGGTTAGATATAGAGTAAAGCTTCCTCTACACTGTCCCCATCAAACACCCCAGGGACAGCACGGGGTTAGATACAGAGTAAAGCTCCCTCTACACTGTCCCCATCAAACACTCCAGGGACAGGGACAGCACGGGGTTAGATACAGAGTAAAGCTCCCTCTACACTGTACCCCATCAAATACTCCCAGGACAGGGACAGCACGGGATTAGATACAGAGTAAAGTTCCCTCTACACTGTCCCCACCCCCCATCAAACACTCCCAGGACAGGGACAGCACGGGGTTAGATACAGAGTAAAGCTCCCTCTACACTGTACCCCATCAAACACTCCCGGGACAGGGACAGCACGGGGTTAGATACAGAGTAAAGTTCCCTCTACACTGTCCCCCATCAAACACTCCCAGGACAGGGACAGCACGGGGTTAGATACAGATTAAAGCTCCCTCTACACTATCCCCATCAAACACTCCCAGGACAGGGACAGAATGGGGTTAGATATAGAGTAAAGCTCCCTCTACACTGTCCCCCCCATTAAACACTCAGGGACAGGGACAGCATGGGGTTAGATACAGAGTAAAGCTCCCTCTACACTGTACCCCATCAAACACTCCCAGGACAGAGACCGCATGGGGTTAGATACGGAGTAAAGCTCCCTGTACTCTTCTTAAATGAAACTAAAGCTCCCATTGTACTGTCCCCTGGATAGTTACAACATCGGGTTAGAATCAGGATAAAACCATCTCTATTTTTTAAAATAGAAATTAAATGTCCCTCGACTCTTTTAAACTCAAGTTTCTTCAACGCTATATCCATCAAACATTTCCAGGACTGGTACAGCATGGAGTAAGATACAGTATAAAGCTGCCTCTACTCTGAAAGTAAAGATACCTCTACACTGTCAAACACTCCCAGGAATGGTACAACACAGGTTCAGGTACAGATTAAAGCTCTTCCGACTCTTTTAAAGTGAAATTCGAGGCCCCTTGACACTGTGTCCTTCAAAATCTCCCAGGACAGGGGTGACACAGGATTAGATGTAAAGTTGGTTCTAAACTTTTGGAATGAAAATAAAACTGCCTCTGCTGTTTTAAACTGAAAATAAAACTTACTCAAAGCTGTTGCTATCAAATATTCCCTGGACAGGTACAGCATGAGGTTAGGTACAGAGTCAAGCTTTCACTACACTGTCTCTCATCAAACACTCAGAGGACAGGGACAGCACGGGTTAGGTACAGAGTCAAGCTTTCACTACACTGTCTCTCATCAAACACTCAGAGGACAGGGACAGCACGGGTTAGGTACAGAGTAACGCTCTCTACACACCATTTCTGTCATGCATTCCCAGGACAGTGAGTGGATGTGTGCCCTGATTTCTTCAGTGAGCTGGTGTCTCTGGGATGGCAAGAATCTCAGTGAGTCTCTCTCTCACTGCAACCCCCAGGTCATCTCCTCTGCCCTGAACCTACTCTATGCTACTTTCTCCCACCCCCACCCCCTCTCATTTATCTCTCCACTCTGCAGGCACCCTGCCTCTATTTGTGATGAAGGGCTTTTGCCCAAAGCGTCGATTTTCCTGCTCCTGGGATGCTGCCTGACCTGCTGTGCTTTTCCAGCCCCGCTCTGATCGAGACCCAGAGTTAATGTGAGCCTGACTTGCACCCCTTGCTGTTGTGATGTGTTATTTAAAGTTCCCTTTTACCTCACACTCCAGAGAGAACCAGCAGACAACCCTTTAGTCTCCAGGTGAACAACCAAAGCTGACCAATGGGATGTTAACCATCCATCTGTTACGGAGCCATCACAGCATGGTCCCACTAATTATTAACCCTTTAGTTTCCACATGACCAGCTCAGCCTCACTGAAGGTCCATTCTCTTTCTGCTATCTCTCACTGAGGGTCCTGCCCAATGGATCACTTAATTGTTTCATTGCCGTTTGATCAACTCTGCCTTGTCTGACCGGTCATATCCGGCATGTCCCAGCTAGCATGGCTCGTCTTTCTCCACATTCATTGGCTGGTATTTGGTGAATGTACGCTACAGCTTATCCAATAAGATGCTACAAATGGAGACCATTCATCTTGTGCCAGCTCTTTGAAAGATTCACCCAATCATTGCCTTCTCTTGCTCTTGCCCCAGACCCACATTATTCTCACGATGTGAAGGATTTAGGCAGGTCTGTTTTTGGATGTTGTGCAATTGTGTTTCCTGATCTTTTGAGAAAGAATATTCTCATCACAACTTGCAACATTAAAAAAAATTCCTCATGTTTCCTTTAGCCGATTCTGTTCAGTTTGTGTCTCTCCTCACCCTAGTCCTACTGTACGAGAATGAACTACCACAGAACTGTTACTGTACAGAGGAGACAATTTGGCTCATTACACCTATCTCGATTCTAACCCCGAGTGCCAAATCCTGCCTTTTCCCTGTATCCTGCACACCATTTCTTACCAAATAACCATCCAATGTCCCTCTTGAATACCTCAATTGGACCTGTCCCCTCCACATTTCCAGGCAGTACATTCCAGTCCCTGACGATTCGCTGGACGTCAGCTTTGCTTCTTTAATAAATCACTTTAAATCAATGCCCCTCTTGTTCTCATTCATTTTATAAGTGGGAACAGCTCTTCCAGCTTGCTCATCATCTTGAAAAACTTAATCCTCTCAGTCGCCCTCTCTCTGGGGAGAACCGTCCCAACACCTTCAATCCCACCCCCCCCCCCCCCCCCCCCCCCCCCGCCAATCCCTGAAGTCTCTCATTCCGGAAACCATTCCTGTAAATCACTTCCTGCACTCTCTCCAATGCATTCCCATCTTTCCTATAATGTGGGGCCCACACCCTGTACACAATATTCCAGCTGAGGACCCACAAGGGTCCTGGACAAGTTCAACATCAACCCCCCTGCTATTGTACTCTCTGCCCCGGTAATAAAGGCGAAGGTACTGCCTGTTTTATTAACTGCTCTCTCCCCCGGTCCTGCCACCTTAAATGATCTGTGTACAAAGTAGTGAGAAGCCTTCAGGCAGTCACCAGCTCAGGAGCTCTCTGTTCTCTCCAGTGAAAGTCAATTTAAGGTTGAAGGAAACTGTTTTATTTCCCCTTTAACAGTTAAGTAACAAATCAGAGACCTTTCACAAGTATGAATCAGCCAACCTGTTCGTCCTGCAATCCGATAAGAACCTGTGACTGTGAGACAGGGAGAGGAAGAGTGTGAGGCAGGGAGAGGAAGACTGTGAGGCAGGGAGAGGAAGAGTGTGAGGCAGGGAGAGGAAGACTGTGAGGCAGGGAGAGGAAGAGTGAGGCAGGAAGAGGAAGAATGTGAGGCAGGAAGAGGAAGAGTGTGAGGCAGGGAGAGGAAGACTGTGAGGCAGGGAGAGGAAGAGCGTGAGGCAGGGAGAGGCAGAGTGTGAGGCAGGGAGAGGAAGAGCGTGAGGCAGGAAGAGGAAGAGCGTGAGGCAGGAAGAGGAAGAGTGTGAGGCAGGAAGAGGAAGACTGTGAGGCAGGAAGAGGAAGACTGAGACAGGAAGAGGAAGAGTGTGAGGCAGGAAGAGGAAGAGTGTGAGGCAGGAAGAGGAAGAGTGTGAGACAGGAAGAGGAAGAGTGAGGCAGGAAGAGGAAGAATGTGAGGCAGGAAGAGGAAGAGTGTGAGGCAGGAAGAGGAAGAGTGTGAGGCAGGAAGAGGAAGAGTGTGAGGTAGGGAGAGGAAGACTTTGAGGCAGGGAGAGGAAGAGTGTGAGGCAGGAAGAGGAAGACTGTGAGGCAGGGAGAGGAAGAGTGTGAGGCGGGGAGAGGCAGAGTGTGAGGCGGGGAGAGGAAGAGTGTGAGGCGGGGAGAGGAAGAGTGTGAGGCAGGGAGAGGAAGAGTGTGAGGCAGGGAGAGGAAGAGTGTGAGGCAGGGAGAGGAAGAGTGTGAGGCGGGGAGAGGAAGAGTGTGAGGCGGGGAGAGGAAGAGTGTGAGGCGGGGAGAGGAAGAGTGTGAGGCGGGGAGAGGAAGAGTGTGAGACAGGCAGAGGAAGAGTGTGAGACAGCGAGAGGAAGAGTGTGAGGCAGGGAGAGGAAGAGTGTGAGGCAGGAAGAGGAAGAGTGTGAGACAGGGAGAGGAAGACTTTGAGGCAGGAAGAGGAAGAGTGTGAGGCAGGAAGAGGAAGACTGTGAGGCAGGGAGAGGAAGAGTGTGAGACAGGGAGAGGAAGACTTTGAGGCAGGAAGAGGAAGAGTGTGAGGCAGGAAGAGGAAGACTGTGAGGCAGGGAGAGGAAGACTTTGAGACAGGAAGAGGAAGAGTGTGAGGCAGGGAGAGGCAGAGTGTGAGGCAGGGAGAGGCAGAGTGTGAGGCGGGGAGAGGCAGAGTGTGAGGCGGGGAGAGGAAGAGTGTGAGGCGGGGAGAGGAAGAGTGTGAGGCAGGGAGAGGAAGAGTGTGAGGCAGGGAGAGGAAGAGTGTGAGGCAGGGAGAGGAAGAGTGTGAGGCAGGGAGAGGAAGAGTGTGAGGCGGGGAGAGGAAGAGTGTGAGGCGGGGAGAGGAAGAGTGTGAGGCGGGGAGAGGAAGAGTGTGAGGCGGGGAGAGGAAGAGTGTGAGACAGGCAGAGGAAGAGTGTGAGACAGCGAGAGGAAGAGTGTGAGGCAGGCAGAGGAAGAGTGTGAGGCGGGGAGAGGAAGAGTGTGAGACAGGGAGAGGAAGAGTGTGAGACAGGCAGAGGAAGAGCGTGAGACAGGCAGAGGAAGAGTGTGAGGCAGGGAGAGGAAGAGTGTGAGGCAGGCAGAGGAAGAGTGTGAGGCAGGGAGAGGCAGAGTGTGAGACAGGCAGAGGAAGAGTGTGAGACAGCGAGAGGAAGAGTGTGAGGCGGGGAGAGGAAGAGTGTGAGACAGGGAGAGGAAGAGTGTGAGACAGGCAGAGGAAGAGCGTGAGACAGGCAGAGGAAGAGTGTGAGGCAGGGAGAGGAAGAGTGTGAGGCAGGCAGAGGAAGAGTGTGAGGCGGGGAGAGGAAGAGTGTGAGGCGGGGAGAGGAAGAGTGTGAGACAGCGAGAGGAAGAGTGTGAGGCAGGCAGAGGAAGAGTGTGAGACAGCGAGAGGAAGAGTGTGAGGCAGGAAGAGGAAGAGTGTGAGGCAGCGAGAGGAAGAGTGTGAGACAGCGAGAGGAAGAGTGTGAGGCAGGAAGAGGAAGAGTGTGAGGCAGCGAGAGGAAGAGTGTGAGACAGCGAGAGGAAGAGTGTGAGGCAGGAAGAGGAAGAGTGTGAGGCAGCGAGAGGAAGAGTGTGAGGCAGGAAGAGGAAGAGTGTGAGGCAGCGAGAGGAAGAGTGTGAGACAGGGAGAGGAAGAGTGTGAGGCAGGGAGAGGAAGAGTGTGAGACAGGCAGAGGAAGAGTGTGAGGCAGGGAGAGGCAGAGTGTGAGGCAGGGAGAGGCAGAGTGTGAGGCGGGGAGAGGCAGAGTGTGAGGCGGGGAGAGGAAGAGTGTGAGGCGGGGAGAGGAAGAGTGTGAGGCAGGGAGAGGAAGAGTGTGAGGCAGGGAGAGGAAGAGTGTGAGGCAGGGAGAGGAAGAGTGTGAGGCAGGGAGAGGAAGAGTGTGAGGCAGGGAGAGGAAGAGTGTGAGGCGGGGAGAGGAAGAGTGTGAGGCAGGGAGAGGAAGAGTGTGAGACAGGCAGAGGAAGAGTGTGAGACAGCGAGAGGAAGAGTGTGAGGCAGGCAGAGGAAGAGTGTGAGGCGGGGAGAGGAAGAGTGTGAGACAGGGAGAGGAAGAGTGTGAGACAGGCAGAGGAAGAGCGTGAGACAGGCAGAGGAAGAGTGTGAGGCAGGGAGAGGAAGAGTGTGAGTCAGGCAGAGGAAGAGTGTGAGGCGGGGAGAGGAAGAGTGTGAGGCGGGGAGAGGAAGAGTGTGAGGCGGGGAGAGGAAGAGTGTGAGACAGGCAGAGGAAGAGTGTGAGACAGCGAGAGGAAGAGTGTGAGGCAGGCAGAGGAAGAGTGTGAGACAGCGAGAGGAAGAGTGTGAGACAGGCAGAGGAAGAGTGTGAGGCGGGGAGAGGAAGAGTGTGAGACAGGGAGAGGAAGAGTGTGAGACAGGCAGAGGAAGAGCGTGAGACAGGCAGAGGAAGAGTGTGAGGCAGGGAGAGGAAGAGTGTGAGACAGGCAGAGGAAGAGCGTGAGACGGGCAGAGGAAGAGTGTGAGGCAGGGAGAGGAAGAGTGTGAGACAGGCAGAGGAAGAGCGTGAGACAGGCAGAGGAAGAGTGTGAGACAGGCAGAGGAAGAGTGTGAGACAGCGAGAGGAAGAGTGTGAGACAGCGAGAGGAAGAGTGTGAGGCAGGCAGAGGAAGAGTGTGAGACAGCGAGAGGAAGAGTGTGAGGCAGGAAGAGGAAGAGTGTGAGGCAGCGAGAGGAAGAGTGTGAGACAGCGAGAGGAAGAGTGTGAGGCAGGAAGAGGAAGAGTGTGAGGCAGCGAGAGGAAGAGTGTGAGACAGCGAGAGGAAGAGTGTGAGGCAGGAAGAGGAAGAGTGTGAGGCAGCGAGAGGAAGAGTGTGAGGCAGCGAGAGGAAGAGTGTGAGACAGGGAGAGGAAGAGTGTGAGGCAGGGAGAGGAGGAATGTGAGACAGGCAGAGGAAGAGTGTGAGACAGGCAGAGGAAGAGTGTGAGACAGCGAGAGGAAGAGTGTGAGACAGGCAGAGGAAGAGTATGAGGCAGCGAGAGGAAGAGTGTGAGACAGGGAGAGGAAGAGTGTGAGACAGCGAGAGGAAGAGTGTGAGGCAGGCAGAGGAAGAGTGTGAGACAGCGAGAGGAAGAGTGTGAGGCAGGAAGAGGAAGAGTGTGAGGCAGCGAGAGGAAGAGTGTGAGGCAGGGAGAGGAAGAGTGTGAGGCAGGGAGAGGAAGAGTGTGAGACAGGCAGAGGAAGAGTGTGAGACAGCGAGAGGAAGAGTGTGAGACAGGCAGAGGAAGAGTGTGAGGCAGGAAGAGGAAGAGTGTGAGGCAGCGAGAGGAAGAGTGTGAGACAGGCAGAGGAAGAGTGTGAGACAGCGAGAGGAAGAGTGTGAGACAGGGAGAGGAAGAGTGTGAGGCAGGGAGAGGAAGAGTGTGAGACAGGGAGAGGAAGAGCGTGAGACAGCGAGAGGAAGAGTGTGAGGCAGGCAGAGGAAGAGTGTGAGGCAGGCAGAGGAAGAGTGTGAGGCAGGCAGAGGAAGAGTGTGAGGCAGCGAGAGGAAGAGTGTGAGACAGGGAGAGGAAGAGTGTGAGACAGTGAGAGGAAGAGCGTGAGACAGGCAGAGGAAGAGTGTGAGGCAGGGAGAGGAAGAGTGTGAGGCAGGCAGAGGAAGAGTGTGAGACAGGGAGAGGAAGAGTGTGAGGCAGGGAGAGGAAGAGTGTGAGACAGCGAGAGGAAGAGTGTGAGGCAGGCAGAGGAAGAGTGTGAGACAGCGAGAGGAAGAGTGTGAGACAGGCAGAGGAAGAGTGTGAGACAGCGAGAGGAAGAGTGTGAGACAGGCAGAGGAAGAGTGTGAGACAGGGAGAGGAAGAGTGTGAGACAGGCAGAGGAAGAGTGTGAGGCAGGCAGAGGAAGAGCGTGAAACAGCCAGAGGAAGAGTGTGAGACAGGCAGAGGAAGAGTGTGAGGCAGGCAGAGGAAGAGTGTGAGACAGCGAGAGGAAGAGTGTGAGACAGGCAGAGGAAGAGTGTGAGACAGGCAGAGGAAGAGTGTGAGACAGCGAGAGGAAGAGTGTGAGACAGGCAGAGGAAGAGTGTGAGGCAGGGAGAGGAAGAGTGTGAGACAGGCAGAGGAAGAGTGTGAGGCAGGGAGAGGAAGAGTGTGAGACAGGGAGAGGAAGAGTGTGAGACAGGCAGAGGAAGAGTGTGAGGCAGGGAGAGGAAGAGTGTGAGGCAGGGAGAGGAAGAGTGTGAGACAGGCAGAGGAAGAGTGTGAGACAGCGAGTGGAAGCGTGTGAGACAGTGAGAGGAAGAGTGTGAGACAGGCAGAGGAAGAGTGTGAGGCAGGGAGAGGAAGAGTGTGAGGCAGGGAGAGGAAGAGTGTGAGACAGGCAGAGGAAGAGTGTGAGACAGCGAGAGGAAGAGTGTGAGACAGGCAGAGGAAGAGTGTGAGGCAGGAAGAGGAAGAGTGTGAGGCAGCGAGAGGAAGAGTGTGAGACAGGCAGAGGAAGAGTGTGAGACAGCGAGAGGAAGAGTGTGAGACAGGGAGAGGAAGAGTGTGAGGCAGGCAGAGGAAGAGTGCGAGGCAGCGAGAGGAAGAGTGTGAGACAGGCAGAGGAAGAGTGTGAGACAGGCAGAGGAAGAGTGCGAGGCAGCGAGAGGAAGAGTGTGAGACAGGGAGAGGAAGAGTGTGAGACAGCGAGAGGAAGAGTGTGAGACAGGGAGAGGAAGAGTGTGAGACAGGGAGAGGAAGAGTGTGAGACAGGGAGAGGAAGGGTGTGAGACAGCGAGAGGAAGAGTGTGAGACAGCGAGAGGAAGGGTGTGAGACAGCGAGAGGAAGAGTGTGAGACAGCGAGAGGAAGAGTGTGAGACAGCGAGAGGAAGAGTGTGAGACAGCGAGAGGAAGAGTGTGAGACAGCGAGAGGAAGAGTGTGAGACAGCGAGAGGAAGAGTGTGAGGCGGGATTCTGATCAGCACAGGGAATGCCTCAGTAGGTCCTGGAAACAGAAACCATTGAACTACTTTCCCAGTCATTCTGTCCATTCATAGCACCCATGTGTTTTCTTTGAGTCTGTGTGAAAAGGGGAGGTTATGAAGGTGGCCGAAACTTTATTGCTGGAACAGCACAGCAGGTCAGGCAGCATCCAGGGAACAGGAGATTCGACGTTTTGGGCACAGGCCCTTCTTCAGGAAACTGAAGATTCCTGAAGAAGGGCCTGTGCCCGAAACGTCCAATCTCCTGTTCCCTGGATGCTGCCTGACCTGCTGTGCTGTTCCAGCAATAAAGTTTCGGCTTTGATCTCCAGCATCTGCAGACCTCACTTTCTCCTCGAAGGTTATGAAGGTGTTAGAGTTATAACCATGGGTTGTTTATTCATGGCTAGAATCTATTTGTTTGCAATAAACAGTATTCGTGTTTAGTACAGAGATATGGTCTGTGCTTTCCATCAACCTGGGTCTAAAAAAACAGGGAAATTGGGGAATTGTTTTACAGAAGCTGTAACGTTTATGATGAGCTTGGAAATAGCAGGGTTTGATTTCCTGCATGTGCCCCAGTAAGAGGTGACTCGGGTAAGAGGTGACTTGATTCAAATATCTCAGATCCTGAGGTGCCCTGACTGAGCAGGTGTGGGGAGGATGTTTCCTCCTGTCAGAGAATCTAAAACTAAGGGTCACTGTTTAAAGCTCGGGGTTCACCCGTTTTGGACAGAGATGAGGTGAAACTATTTCTCTCAGAAGGTCATGAGCCTTTAAAAATCTCTGAAAAAGTGGTGGAAGCAGACTCCTTGAATGTTTTGAAGGCTGAGGTGGAGAGGTTCTTGTTAAGCAAAGGGGTGAAAGGTTATCGGGGGTAGGCAGCAATGTGGGTTTGAGGAACCAATCAGAGAAGCCTTGATTTTATTGAAAGACGGACCAGGCTCGAGGAGCTGAATGGCCATCTGCTCCTGTTCCTGATATGCATGTTGCTATATTCCTAATAAGTGAGTAGGGAGCGTAGCTCTCAGCAGGTATATGAGTGTGCGTGAGAGAGTGAGAAACTGTATGTGTGTGTGTCTGTGCGCATGAGAGCAACAAACTGTGTGTGAGCAAGAAACTGCGTGTGTGAGAGCGAGAAACTGTGTGAGAAAGAGCAAGAAACTGTGTGCGTGTGCACGTGTGTGTGTGAGAGGGTGAGAAACTGTGTGTGTGTGTGCACGTACATGAGAGATCGAGAAACTGTGTGTGCGAGAGTGAGAAACTCTGTGTGTGCACGCGTGAGAGAGTGAGAAACTGTTGCATGTGAGAGAGAGAGCCTGTCTGTGTGTGTGCGAGAGAGCGTGAAACTGTGTATGTGTGTGTGTGCATGCGTATGTGTGTGTGAGAGACTGTGTGTGTGAGAGAGCGTGTGTGTGAGAGAAGAGCGAGTGTGTGTGGGAGAGAGAGAGGGCAAGTGTGTGAGAGAGCGCATGTGTGTGTGAGAGAACGTGTGTGTGTGAGAGAACGTGTGTGTGTGTGAGAGAACGTGTGTGTGTGTGAGAGAATGTGTGTGTGAGAGAATGTGTGTGTGAGAGAACGTGTGTGTGTGAGAGAACGTGTGTGTGTGTGAGAGAACGTGTGTGTGTGTGAGAGAACGTGTGAGTGAGAGAACGTGTGTGTGCGTGAGAGAACGTGTGTGTGTGTGAGAGAACGTGTGTGTGAGAGAACGTGTGTGTGAGAGAACGTGTGTGTGTGAGAGAACGTGTGTGTGAGAGAGAACGTGTGTGTGTGAGAGAGAACGTGTGTGTGTGTGAGAGAGAACGTGTGTGTGTGAGAGAGAACGTGTGTGTGTGTGAGAGAGAATGTGTGTGTGTGTGTGTGAGAGAGAATGTGTGTGTGTGTGAGAGAATGTGTGTGTGTGTGAGAGAGAATGTGTGTGTGTGTGTGTGAGAGAATGTGTGTGTGTGTGTGTGTGAGAGAATGTGTGTGTGTGTGAGAGAATGTGTGTGTGAGAGAGAGAATGTGTGTGTGTGAGAGAGAATGTGTGTGTGTGTGAGAGAGAATGTGTGTGTGTGTGTGAGAGAATGTGTGTGTGTGTGTGAGAGAGTGTGTGTGTGTGTGTGAGAGAGAATGTGTGTGTGTGTGTGTGAGAGAGAATGTGTGTGTGTGAGAGAGAATGTGTGTGTGTGTGAGAGAATGTGTGTGTGTGAGAGAGAATGTGTGTGTGTGTGAGAGAGAATGTGTGTGTGTGTGTGAGAGAGAATGTGTGTGTGTGTGAGAGAGAATGTGTGTGTGTGTGTGAGAGAGAATGTGTGTGTGTGAGAGAATGTGTGTGTGTGTGTGAGAGAATGTGTGTGTGTGAGAGAATGTGTGTGTGTGAGAGAATGTGTGTGTGTGTGTGAGAGAGAGTGTGTGTGAGAGAGAGTGTGTGTGTGTGTGAGAGAGAATGTGTGCGTGTGTGAGAGAGAATGTGTGTGTGTGAGAGAATGTGTGTGTGTGAGAGAATGTGTGTGTGTGTGAGAGAATGTGTGTGTGTGAGAGAGAATGTGTGTGTGTGTGAGAGAACGTGTGTGTGTGTGAGAGAGAACGTGTGTGTGTGTGTGTGTGTGAGAGAACGTGCGTGCGTGTGTGAGAGAACGTGTGTGTGTGTGAGAACGTGTGTGTGTGAGAACGTGTGTGTGTGTGAGAATGTGTGTGAGAGAGAATGTGTGTGTGTGTGTGAGAGAGAATGTGTGTGTGTGTGAGAGAGAGAATGTGTGTGTGTGTGTGTGAGAGAGAATGTGTGTGTGTGTGAGAGAGAGTGTGTGTGTGTGAGAGAGAATGTGTGTGTGTGAGAGAGAATGTGTGTGTGTGTGAGAGAGAATGTGTGTGTGTGTGTGAGAGAATGTGTGTGTGAGAGAATGTGTGTGTGTGTGTGAGAGAGTGTGTGTGTGAGAGAGAATGTGTGTGTGTGTGAGAGAGAATGTGTGTGTGTGTGTGAGAGAGAATGTGTGTGTGAGAGAGAATGTGTGTGTGTGAGTGTATGTGAGAGAGAATGTGTGTGTGTGTGTGTGAGAGAGAATGTGTGTGTGTGAGAGAACATGTGTGTGTGTGTGAGAGAACGTGTGTGTGTGTGTGTGTGAGAGAACGTGTGTGTGTGTGTGAGAGAACGTGTGTGTGAGAACGTGTGTGTGTGTGTGTGAGTGTGTGTGTGTGTGTGTGTGAGAGAGAATGTGTGTGTGTGTGTGTGAGAGAGAACGTGTGTGTGTGTGTGTGAGAGAACGTGTGTGTGTGTGTGAGAACGTGTGTGTGTGTGAGAACGTGTGTGTGAGAGAACGTGTGTGTGTGTGAGAGAATGTGTGTGTGAGAGAGAATGTGTGTGTGTGAGAGAGAATGTGTGTGTGTGTGTATGAGAGAGAGTGTGTGTGTGTGAGAGAGAATGTGTGTGTGTGTGTGAGAGAGAGAGAATGTGTGTATGTGTGTGAGAGATTGTGTTTGTGTGTGAGAGAATGTGTGTGTGTGAGAGAATGTGTGTGTGTGTGTGAAGAATGTGTGTGTGTGTGAGAGAATGTGTGTGTGTGTGAGAGAATGTGTGTGTGTGTGAGAGAGAATGTGTGTGTGTGTGTGAGAGAGAATGTGTGTGTGTGTGTGAGAGAGAATGTGTGTGTGTGTGTGTGTGAGAGAGAATGTGTGTGTGAGAGAGGGAGTGTGTGTGAGAGAGGTGAGTGTGTGTATGAGAGAGAGGGCAAGTGTGTGTGAGAGAGAGAGAGAGAGAGGACGAGTGTGTGTGTGTAAGAGAGAGCGAGTGTGTGTGTGAGTGAGAGAGTGGGCGAGTGTGTGTGAGAGAGAGAGAAAGAGGGCAAGTGTGTGTGTGTAAGAGAGTGGGCGAGTGTGTGTGAGAGTGGGCGAGTGTGTGTGAGAGTGGGCGAGTGTGTGTGAGAGAGAAGGTGAGTGCGTGTGAGACAGAGGGTGAGTGTGAGAGAGAGGGCAAGTGTGTGTGAGAGAGAGGGCAAGAAACTTTGTGTGTGTGTGCACGCGCGTGAGAGAGCAAGAAACTGCACGCGTGAGAGAGTGAGAAACTGTGTGTTTTGTGTGTGTGAGAGAGAGAGAGCCTGTCTGTGTGCGAAAGAGCATGAAACTGTGTGTATGAGGGAGAGACTGCATGTGTGTGTTTGCATGCGTGTGTGTGTGAGAGAGAGACTGTGTGTGTTTGTGCGTGCGTGTATGTGTGTGAGAGAGTGTGCGTGTGTGTGAGAGAGAGAAGGCAAGTTTGTGTGAAAGAGGGGGCAAGTGTGAGAGAGTGGGCGAGTGTGTGTGTGAGTAAGAGAGCGTGGGAGTGTGTGTGAGTGAGAGAGAGAGAGAGAGTGTGCATGTGTCTGTGTGTGTGGGAGAGGGTGGGTGTGTGTGTGTGTGAGAGAGAGTGTATGCATGTGTCTGTGTGTGGGAGAGGGTGGGTGTGTGTGTGTGTGAGAGAGAGTGTATGCATGTGTCTGTGTGTGGGAGAGGGTGGGTGTGTGTGAGAGAGAGAGAGTGTGCATGTGTCTGTGTGTGGGAGAGGGTGGGTGTGTGTGTGTGTGAGAGAGAGTGTATGCATGTGTCTGTGTGTGGGAGAGGGTGGGTGTGTGTGAGAGAGAGAGAGTGTGCATGCGTCTGTGTGTGGGAGAGGGTGGGTGTGTGTGTGTGTGTGTGAGAGAGAGTGTGTGCATGTGTCTGTGTGTGGGAGAGGGTGGGTGTGTGTGTGAGAGAGAGAGTGTGTGCATGTGTCTGTGTGTGTGGGAGAGGGTGGGTGTGTGTGTGAGAGAGAGAGAGTGTGCATGTGTCTGTGTGTGGGAGAGGGTGGGTGTGTGTGTGTGAGAGAGAGAGAGTGTGTGCATGTGTCTGTCTGTGTGGGAGAGGGTGGGTGTGTGTGTGAGAGTGTGTGTCTGTGTGTGTGGGAGAGGGTGGGTGTGTGTGGGAGAGTGTGTGTGTGTGTGTGTGTGTGTGTGGGGGGGAAGGGGGGGGGTGGCGGGAGCGTGGGTGTCATGGGTACAATGCTGTGCAGTTGGCAGCAGTGTGCAGGGTGAGTGTTAACCTGGGATTTACTGCCGGACAAATTCCATTGTAATGGGTGTCGCTGGGTGTGTACCTATTGGAGTGAAGCTATTTGAAATCGAGAGGCTTGGCAAATCCAGTACATAGACAGAACAGGGAGAAACATTTTCCTGGAGACGTGTCGCCAATGATCTCCAAACAGAGAGCTCAGCATGCAGCATTATGATAAAGGTATGGAGTATCAGTCTTTTACACTGGAGCCTACCTTCGCACTGTAATCACGCAGAGAGTGCAAGGTTATACACTTCGATTGTAACGAAACAAACGCAGAAAATGTTTTGAAAGGGGTGTAATTTGTAAATGTTGATTTTCAATGAA
This sequence comes from Chiloscyllium plagiosum, assembly GCF_037043375.1. NCBI lineage: Eukaryota > Metazoa > Chordata > Chondrichthyes > Orectolobiformes > Hemiscylliidae > Chiloscyllium > Chiloscyllium plagiosum. The sequence goes on along the minus strand of NW_028270143.1, from coordinate 137,352,159 downwards.
CTCAGCTGTGACATTGCAAGGCCTACACAGAATGGGCATTCAGGGGCACTGGGCAATGAGGGAATCCTGGGGCAAGTTGGCTGTTAGTGTTTTGTTTATGTACTAGTGGGGCGTGGGTGTTGCTGGCTAGCACAGCATTTATTACCTGTTCTTTGTTGCCTTGGAGAAGGTGCTTGTGATGGAGGTAGATTTTCTCTGTATCTGGTCTGGTCTCCATACTACTACAGGCCCACAGCCATGTTGTTGACTTTGAACCAAGTTCTGAAATGGCCGCGTGAGGCACTCAGTGGCAGGGCCTGGTCGTTGTTTCTTTTTACTGAGTCAGTGGGCACTCTCTGAGACACATTCACATGGAGCTGCTGACTTCCTTGAGCAACAGAAGATTTTGTAAAGCTATTGGAAGACAGGAGTAAAGAGATGCTGGTGTTGGACTGGGGTGTACAAAATTTAAAAATCACACAGCACCCGGCTATAGTCCTACAGGTTTAATTGGAAGCACACTAGCTTTTGGAGTGACGCTCTGAAAGTTAGTGTACTTCCAATTAAACCTGTTGGACTATAACCTGGTGTAGTGTGATTTTTAACAGAGTAAAGAAGTGTTGTCACAGTTACGCAGGGTTTTGATATGTCTACACCTGCAATATTGTGTGCAGTTTCAGTCTTCATTAATGGAACAATATTCTTTCACAATAGACACAATAGATTAAAAGGCAGGAAGTTATCCTGTGATGAGAGGCTGAGTAAACTGGCTCTACGTTCCCTGAAATGAGAGCTGACCCCATTGAGAAACACAGGATTCTGAAGGGATTTGACAGGGTAGACCCGGAGGCTGGAGAATCTAAACCAGGGGGCACTGCCCCAGGTCGTTCAGGAATGAGATGAAGAGATATTCCTTCACTCAGAGGATTGTGTGTCTTTGGAATTCCATCGGTGAATATTTTAAGGCCAGGGGGATGGGACAGGGCATGGATGGAAGGAAGGATAAGAAGACATTGTTGGTCTCTCGGGGAATCTAGGATACACGGAGTGGGTGGGAAAGTGGAGGCGAAACACAAGGTCAATACAAGCCAACATTGGATTGGGTGGCAGTGCAGGCTTGAGGGGCTGAATGGTCTCATCCCGCTCCTATTTCTTGTGTATTGTGATTACATCTTTGTAATTCCTTGTGAAAGGTCAATGTTACTCCCTGTTAGAGAATATGGTGTTACTCCTGTTACTGGTCTCAGTATCGCTCCCTGTTACTGGAGACTATCAGTCACCGTGGTTGATGAAGGGTAAGTTGTGTTTGATTAATTTGCTAGAGTTCTTCCAATATGTAACAAGCAAATTGGATAATAGGGATCCTGTAAGTACAGTATATCTGGACTTCCAGAAGGCATTTGAAAAGGTGCAGCATAAAAGGTTAATACAAAAGGTAAGATCACATCAGTTTAGGAGAAATTTAGATGTGAACATAGGAGGTGCAGTTAGTAAGTTTGCAGATGACACCAAAATTGGAGGTGTACTGGACAGCGAAGAGGGTTACCTCAGATTACAGCGGGATTTTGATCAAATGGCCAATGGGCTGAGGAGAGGCAGATAGAATTTAATTTTGATAAATGTGGGGTAATGCATTTTGGAAAGGCAAATCAGGGCAGGACTTATACACTTAACGGTTAGGTCTGAGGGAGTATTGCTGAACAGAGACCTTAGAGTGCAGGTTCATAGTTCCTGCAGTGGAGTCGCAGGTAGATAGGATAGTGAAGAAAGCGTTTGGTATGCTTTCCTTTATTGGTCAGAGTATTGAGTACAGAAGTTGGGAGGTCATGTTGCGGCTGTACAGGACATTGGTTAGACCACTGTTGGAATATTGTGTGCAATTCTGATCTCCTTCCTATCGGAAAGATGTTGTGAAACTTGAAAGGGTTCGGAAAGATTTACAAGGATGTTGCCAGGGTTGGAGGATTTGAGCTGTGGGGTGTATTTCCAGTAATCGGCCCATAACCTGATATGTCTTGATAGCACAACTGTACATCTAAATCCTCTTCAATGTGATAAAGGTTTCTGCTTCTCTCACCCTCTAGTCTGTGAGTTGTAGATTTCTGGATGAAATCTTATTCCTAATATTGTTATGGACCAGGCCAGACCCCGGTAAAACATTTCAAGAAAGTGGCCTGGACTCTAACTTTGCTCATTGTTTTAAGCCCAGGTGTAGTGTGGATATTCCAGGAGGGATGTAGCTGGCCCACCACTTAGTTTCAAACAAAACAGAATTTCTTTGCAAGAGTACCAAATAAAACACACACAGAAGAGAGCAGAAAGATTACAGAATGACGTAACCGATCGGAAAACCCAACAGATCATCCCAACTTAATGATGCTGTTTCAAATACTTACAACAATTCCCATAAACACCCCTTGGCAGAGAAAGGAAAATTCTAACCCAGGGTCTACAGGAGAGATGTCAGAGAGAGGGAGGGTCAGCATGGAGCTGCGTCTTTGGGTCCAGCAGCTTCCTAACTGACTGCCTGCTCAAACCAAACCAAACCAGAGAATGGCTGAGCTGGGAGAACTGGCCCCTCCCCTTCCATTGTACAAGAGTTTTAAAACAAAAACTTGAAAGCCTTTTCCCTGAGGCAATGTCTGTTAGCTATAATCAAACTGGCCCTAAAGCCCATCAAACCTAAACCTCCCGGAATCTCTGGGTTTACGACCCCTCTGAAAAAAACACCAAGGACACCACAACCATGTTAAAGGAGCAGCATCATCACACCATCCCCTCGAAACCTCCCATCCCTTATCTTCAATCTAAGACCCTAGTCAATGATCCCTTTACGAAGGGAAAGGTTCCTATATGTCTAACCTGTCTATGCCCTTTGTAATTTTCTGCATCTCAGTTCTGTTCCCTCTCAATCTTCTCTGCTCGAGGGAGAACATCTCTTCATCACAGAAACTCTCCAGCCGGGAACTGCATATTTCTGTGCTTGGTCTTACTCCCTGTTACTTTGCTCAGTGTTAATCTCTGTTACTGGGTTCAGTGTTACTCCCTGTTACAAAGAACAAAGAAAATTACAGCACAGAAACAGGCCCTTCGGCCCTCCAAGCCTGCACCGATCCAGATCCTCTAATCTAAATATGTTGCCTATTTTCAAGGATCTGTATCCCTCTGCTCCCTGCCCATTCATGTATCTGTCGAGATACATCTTAAATGACGCTATTGTTCCCACCCGTACCACCTCCACTTGCAACGCGTTCCAGGCACCCACTACCCTCTGTGGAAATAACATCCCACGCACATTCCCCTAAACCTTGCCCCTCTCACTTTGAACTCTTGACTCCTAATAACAGTCTTCTTGGGTAAAACCTTCTTGCTATCCACCCTGTCTATACCTCTCATGATTGTTAGACCTCAATCAGCTTCCCCATCACCTTCTGTCTTTCTAATGAGAATAATCCTAATCTATTCCAGCTGTCTTCATAGCTAGCACCCTCTACAACAGGCAACATCCTGGTGAACCTCCTCTGCACCTTCTCCAAAGCATCCACATCCTTTTGGTAATGTGGCGACCAGAACTGTACACAGTATTCCAAATGTGGCCGAACCAAAGTCCAATACAACTGTAACATGACGTGCCACCTCTTGTACTCAATATCCCGTCCGATGAAGGACAGCATGCCGTGTGCCTTCTTGACCACTCTACTGACCTGTGTTGCCACCTTCAGGGAACAATGGACCTGAACACCCTGATCTCTCTGTACATCAGTGTTCCCCAGGGCTGTTCCATTTACTGTACAATTCGCTCTGGAATTGGATCTTCCAAAACACATCACCTCGCATTTGCCGAGATTGAACCCCAGCTGCTATTTCTCTGTCCAACTCTGCAATCTATCTGTATTCTGCTGTATTCTCTGACAGTCCCCTTCACTATCTGCTATTCTACCTATCTTAGTGCCATTTCCAAACTTGCTAATCAGACCACCTATCGCCTCCTCCAGATCATTTATGTAGATCACAAACAACAGTATTCCCAGCACGGATCCCTGTGGGACACCACTGGTCACAGGTCTCCATTTGGAAAAACTCCCTTCCACTCCTACTCTCTGTCTCCTGCTGTCCAGCCAGTTCTCTATCCATCTCGCTAGAACACCCTGGACTCCACGTGACTTCACCTTCTACATCAACCTACCATGGGGAACCTTATTAAACACCTTACTGAAGTACATGTATATGACATCTATAGCCCTTTCCCCATCAATCAACTTTGTCACCTCCTCAAAAAATTCTATTAAGACATCACCTTTCCTGCACATAACCATGTTGTCTATCACTGAGAAGCCCATTTTCTCCCAAATGGGAATAGATTCTATCCCTCAGTATTTTCTCCAGCAGCTTCCCTACCACTGACGTCAGGCTCACCGGTCTGTAATTACCTGGATTATCCCTGCTACCCTGCTTAAACAAGGGACAACTTTAGCAATTCTTCAGTCCCCTGGGACCTCCCCCATGTTCAAGGATGCTGCAAAGATTTCTGTTAAGGCCCCATGTATTTCCTGTCTCGCTTCCCTCAGTAACCTGGGATAGATCCCATCCGGAGCTGGGGACTTGTCCACCTTAATGCCTTTTAGAATACCCAACACTTCCTCCCCCCTTATGCCGATTTGCCCGAGAGTAATCAAACATCTGTCTCTGACCTCAGCATCAGTCATGTCCCTCTCCTCAGTGAATACCGATACAAAGGACTCATTAAGAATCTCACCCATTTTCTCTGACTCCATACATAACTTTCTTCCTTCGTCCTTGAGTGTGCCAACACTGGGAGCAGCACGGTGGCTCAGTGGTTAGCACTGCTACCTCACAGCGCCAGGGACCCAGGTTCAATTCCAGCCTCAGGCAACTGTCTGTGTGGAGGTTACACATTCTCTCCATGTGTGCATAGGTTTCCTCTGGGTGCTCCAGTTTCCTCCCACAATCCAAAAATTTGCAGATGACACTAAAGTCGGTGGAGTAGTGGACAGTGTGGAAGAATGTTACAGGTTCAGGGAGACTTGGATAAACTGCAGAATTGGGCTGAGAGGTGGCAAATGGAGTTCAATGCAGCTAAATGTGAGGTGATGCACTTTGGGAAGAATAACAGGAAGGCAGAGTACTGGGTCGATGGAAAGATTCTTGGTAGTGTGGATGTGCAGAGGGATCTTGGAGTCCATGTCCATAGATCCCTGAAAGTTGCCACCCAGGTGGATAGTGCTGTTAAGAAGGCATACGGTGTGTTCGGTTTCCATTGGGAGAGGGATTGAGTTCCGGAACCGCAATATCATGCTGCAAATATACAAAACGCTGGTGCGGCCCTACTTGGAATATTGTGTACAGTTCTGGTCCCCATATTTCGGGAAGGATGTGGAAGCATTGGAAAAGGTGCTGAGGAGATTTACCAGGATGTTGCCTGGTCTGGAGGGAAGGTCTTATGAGGAAAGGCTGAGGGACTTGGGTCTGTTCTCATTGGAAAGAAGAAGGCTAAGGGGGGATTTGATAGAGACATACAAGATGGTCAGAGTTAAAAAATCACAGAACACCAGGTTATAGTCCAACAGGGTGATGACATCAGCGTGTACGAGGGGCATAACTACAAATTGAGGGGTGATAGATTTAAGACAGATGTCAGAGGCAGGTTCTTTACTCAGAGAGTGGTAAGGGCGTGGAATGCCCTGCCTGCTAACGTAGACAACTCAGCCACATTAGGGAGATTTAAACAATTCTTAGATAAGCACATGGATGATGATGGGATAGTATAGGGGGACGAGCTGAGAATAGTTCACAGGTCGGTGCAACATCGAGGGCCGAAGGGCCTGTTCTGTGCTGGATTGTTCTATGTTCTTTGTTCTATGTGCAGGTCAGGTGAATTGGTCATGCTAAATTGGCCATAGTGTTAGTTGCATTAGTCAGGGGTAAATATAGGCTAGGGGAATGGGTTTGGATGGGTTACTCTTTGGAGGGTCGGTGTGGATTTGTTGGGCCGAAGGGCCTGTCTTCATAATGTAGGGAAAATCCCTTCCTCTAGTTATCTTCTTGCTCCTTATATATGAAAAAAAAGGCTTTGGGATTTTCCGTAACCCTGTTCAATAAAGATATTTCATGACCCCTTTTAGCCCTCTTAATTCCTCGTTTAAGATTGGTCCTACATTCCCGATATTCTTCAAAGCTTTGTCTGTCTTCAGTTGCCTAGACCTTATGGACACATCCTTTTTTCGTCTCAGCTAGTCTCACAGTTTCACCTGTCATCCATGGTTCCCAAATCTTGCCATTTCTATCCCTCATTTCACAGGGATATGTCTGTCCTGCGTTCTAACCAACCTCTCTTTAAAAGCCTCCCACACATGAAATGTGGATTTCCCTTCAAAAAGCTGCTTCTGATCTACATTCCCCAGCTCCTGCCGAATTTCGGTACAGTTGGCCTTCCCCCAGTTTAGCTCTTCCTTTAGAACCACTCTTGTTTTTGTCAATGAGTATTATAAAACTTACGGAATTGTAATCTCTATTCCCAAAGTAATCCCCTGCTGAAACTTCAACCACCTGACCGGGCTCATTCCCCAACACCAGGCCCAATATGGCCCCTTCCCGAGTTGGACTATTTACAAACTGCTCTAGAAAACCCTCCTGGATGCTCCTTACAAATTCTGCACCATCTGGACTCTAACACTAAGTGAATCCCAGTCAATGTTGGCAAAATTAAAATCTCCCATCACCACCAGCCTGTTGCTTCTACATCTTTCCATCATCTGTTTACATATTTGTACCTCTACCTCATGCTCCCTGTTGGGAGGCCTGTCGTACAGCCCCAATATTGTTACCGCACCTTCCTATTTCTGAGCTCGGCCCATATTGCCTCACTGCTCGAGTCCTCCATCGTGCCCTCCTTCAGCACAGCTGGGATATCCTCTCTGACCAGTAATGTAACTCCTCCACCCCTTTTACCCTCCTCTCTATCCCACCTGAAGCATCTATATCCTGGGATATTTAGTTGCTAATCATGCCCTTCCCTCAACCAAGTCTCAATAATAACAATAACATCATAATCCCAGGTACTATTCCAAGCCTTGAGTTCATCTGCCTTACCTACTACACTTCTTGTAGTAACTCCTCCACCCGGTTTACCTCCCTCTCTGTCCCACCTGAAGCATCCATATCCTGGAATATTTAGTTGCTAATCATGCCCTTCCCTCAACCAAGTCTCAGTAACAGCAATCACATCATACTCCCCGGTACTAATCCAAGCCCTAAGTTACACTTCTTGCATTAAAACAACTGCACCTCAGAGCACCAGTCCCTCTGCCTTCACCCTCTGCTCCCTGCCTACTCTTCCCCTTAGTCACGCTGACTTCATTATCTAGTTCCTTACAGGCTTTAGTTACTACCTCCTTCCTGTCCACCAACCTCCTCATTTGGTTCCCATCCCTCTGCCACATTAGTTTAAACCCTCCCCAGCAGCGTTAGCAAAAGCACCCCCAAGGACATTGGTTCCAGTCCGGCCCAGGTGTAGACCATCTGATTTGGAATAGTCCCACCTCCCCCAGAAACAGTCCTAATGTCCCAAAAATCTGACCCCCTCCCTCCTGCACCATCCCTCAAGCCACGCATTCATCCTGAATATTCTATCATTTCTACTCTGATTAGCACGGGGCACCAGCAGCAATCCTGAGATCACTACGTCTTTTTAACTTGGCTCCTTTGCTCAGTGTTATTGTCTAGAACATAGAACATAGAAGAATACAGCGCAGTACAGGCCCTTCGGCCCTCGATGTTGCGCCGATCCAAGCCCACCTAACCTACACTAGCCCACTATCCACCATATGCCTATCCAATGCCTGCTTAAATGCCCATAATGAGGGAGAGTCCACCACTGCTACTGGCAGGGCATTCCATGAACTCACGACTCGCTGAGTAAAGAACCTACCCCTAACATCTGTCTTATACCTACCCCCCCTTAATTTAAAGCTATGCCCCCTTGTAATAGCTGACTCCATACGTGGAAAAGGATTCTCACTGTCGACCCTATCTAAACCCATAATCATCTTGTACACCTCTATCAAGTCACCCCTAAACCTTCTTTTCTCCAATGAAAACAACCCCAAGTGCCTCAGCCTTTCCTCATACGATCTTCCTACCATACCAGGCAACATCCTGGTAAATGTCTGTTAGTGTGTTCAATGTTACTCCCTGTTACTTCGCTCAGTATTACTCCCTGTTACTGGGTTTAATGTTACTCCCTGTTACTTTGCTCAGTGTTACTCCCTGTTACTGGGTTTAATGTTACTCCCTGTTACTGGGTTCAGTGTTACTCCCTGTTACTGGGTTCAGTGTTACTCCCTATTACCAGGTTCGGTGTCACTGTGTCATTGGGCTCAGTGGGCTCAGAGCACCTCCCTGCAACTGTCTTAATTGCTGATGGAATGATAGAATTCTTCGTGAAGTTTGAGAAAGATATAGTTCTGTCTGAAACTATTGTCTTGAATCTAATCAAGAATGTTTATGTGGAGGTTAATGTGGGGGATGGATTGATTGATTTGTAGTTACCACATGTACTGAGATACAGTGAAAAGTTTTGTTTAGTGTGCTATGCAAGCAGATTGTACTTGCATACGGAGTACATCAGGGGAGCACAGAGTGCAGAATCCAGTGTTACAGCTGTTACAGAGAAGGTGCAGAGAGCGAGATCAACATTAACATTTGGAAGGTTTGTTCAAAAGTTTGATAATAGCGGGGTAGAAGCTGTTCTAGATTCTATTCATACACATATTCAAACCTTTATATCTTTTGCCCAGTGGAAGAGAGTACCCGGGGTGAGAGGGCTGTGTGATGATGTTGGTTGCTGTCCTGAGGCAGTGGGAAGTATAAACGGAGGCAGTGGGTGGGAGGCTGGTCTGTGTGATGGACTGCGTGTGTTCACAACTCTCTGTAGTTCCAATAAGGGACAATCTAACCACTGCCTCTTAATATCACTATCAACATCCTGGGGGTTACCATTGACCAGAAACCCAATTGGACTTACCACATAAACACAATGGCTACAAAAGCAGGTCAGCGGATTGGAGTATTATGGATAAATCAGATGAGCTTAGAGCCTGGATCAGTACATGGGACTATGATGTTGTGGCTATTACAGAGACTGGATTGAGAGAGGGACAAGACTGGATGCTCAGTGTTCCAGGGTTCCATTGTTTTAGACAAGATAGAGAGGAAGGTAAAAAGAGGTGGAGGAGTTGCATTACTAACCAGGGAGAATGTTATATCTGCACTCAGAGAGGACATACTGGAAGGCTCATCCACTGAGGCAGTATGGGTACAGCTCAAAAATAAGATGGCTGTAATCACTCTGATAGCATTACACTATAGACCGCCCCGCCCCTCCCCCAACAGCCACCAAGAAATGGAGGAACAAATTTATCAGCAGATTATGGAAAGATGCAATAACAATAGAGTTGCAATAGTGGATGACTGTAACTTCTGCGATATTGACTGGGTCCCCCCTGAGAGCAAGAGGCTTAGAATGTAGAAGCTTCAAACTGTCAAAGGGTCAGTGCTGAGGGAGGCTGCATTACATAGAACATAGAACAATCCAGCGCAGAACAGGCCCTTCGGCCCTCGATGTTGCACCGACCTGTGAACTATTCTCAGCTCATCCCCCTACACTATCCCATCATCATCCATGTGCTTATCTAAGGATTGTTTAAATCTCCCTAATGTGGCTGAGTTGACTACATTGGCAGGCAGGGCATTCCACGCCCTTACCCCTCTCTGAGTAAAGAACCTGCCTCTGACATCTGTCTTAAATCTATCACCCCTCAATTTGCAGTTGTGCCCCTCGGACAAACTGACATCATCATCCTAGGAAAAAGACTTTCACTGTCTACCCTATCTAGTCCTCTGATCATCTTGTATGTCTCTACTAAATCCTCCCTTAGCCTTCTTCTTTCCAATGAGAACAGACCCAAGTCTCTCAGCCTTTCCTCATAGACCTTCCCTCCAGACCAGGCAACATCCTGGTAAATCTCCTCTGCATCTTTTCCATGCTTCCACATCCTTCCCGAAATATGGAGACCAGAACTGTACACAATATTCCAAGTGTGGCCGCACCAGCGTTTTGTATAGTTGCAGCATGATATTGCAGCTCCGGAACTCAATCCCTCTACCAATGAAAGCTAACACACCGTATGCCGCCTTAACAGCACTATCCACCTGGGTGGCAACTTTCAGGGATCTATGTACATGGACTCCAAGATCCCTCTGCACATCCACACTACCAAGAATCTTTCCATTGACCCAGTTTCGGGCAAGAGTCTTCATCAGGAATGTGGGAAGTGGACAAGAGGACTGAGAGATAAATGGGGGGGGGGCGTTGGCGGGAAGGTACCTGAGAATGCGATAGATAGACGGAGATGGGGGTAAAGGTGATAGGTTGGAGAGGAGGGTGGAGTGGATAGATGGGAAGGAAGATGAAGATAGGACAGGTCCAGGGGGTAGTGCAAAGTTGGAAAGTTGGAACTGGGATAGGGTGGGGGGAGGGGAAATGAGGAAACTGGTAAAATCCACATTGATCCTGTGGGGTTGGAGGGTCCCGAGGTGGAAGATGAGGCGTTCTTCCCCCACGCATCAGGTGGTAAGGGTTTGGCGGTGGAGGAGGCCCAGGACCTGCATGTCCTTGGGGGAGTGGGAGGGGGAGTTAAAGTGTTCAGCCACGGGGCGGTCGGGTTGGCTGATGCAGGTGTCCCGGACATGTTCTCTGAAGCGTTCCACAAGTAGGCTTCCTGTCTCCCCAGAATTTGTTAAGTGCATCCAAAAAACAGTATGTGGGCAGTCTCTCGAGAGGAGGGGGCCATACTGCACCTTGTATTGGTTAATGAGCCTGGCCAGGTGACTGACTTGTCAGTCGGAGACCATTTTGGAAACAATGATCACACCTTCTTAAAGTTGAAGACAGCTACGAATAAGGATAAGTCAGGACCTTATGGGAAGGCACATAACCAGGGGAGGGCAAATTATATCAGTATTAGGCCAGAGCTTGGGAATGTTAATTGGGAGGAGCTGCTATCAGACAAGTCTACATTTGGCATGTGGGAATTATTAAAGACCTGCTGATGAGAGTTCAGGACCGGCATGTTCCAGTCAGGAGGAAGGACAAGGATAATATGGTAAGGGAGCCTGGGATAATGAGGGAGGTTGTGAATTTAGTCAAAAGGGGAAAAAGAAGCATATTAAGGTTTAGAAAACTAAAATTGGACAGCCCTCATGTGGAAGAACTCAAGCAGGGAATTCGGAGCAAGAAGGGATCATGAAATGACCTTGTGGGTTAAAGAGAATCCCAAGGTATTCTATCCATACATTAAAAACAAGAGGATAACGTGGTAGGACCACTCAGAGGTAAAGGAGGGAACTTGTGCTTGGGAGCAGAGGATGTGAGTGAGACCCTAAATGAGTATTTTGTGTTGGTATTCACCCGGCAGGAGGATATGGAGGAGAGTGAGATTAGTGTGGAGCATGCTAATATGCTGGAGTATTTTGAGATGAGGAAAGAAATAGCACTTAAAGAGCATTAAGGTGGATAAGTCCCCAGGGCCCGATGGTATCTACCCCAGGTTATTGAGAGGCAAGAGAAGAGATTGCTGGGACCTTGACCAAGATCTTTGTATCCTCACTAGCCAATGGAGAGGTCCCGGAGGACTGGGGATTAGCTAATGTTGTTCCTCTGTTCGAGAAGGGAAATCAGGATACTCCAGGAAACTATAGACTGGCGAGTCTCACATCGGTGGTTGGGAAGCTATTGGAGAGACTTCTTAGGGATAGGATTTACACACATTTGAAAAAGCATGACCTAATTAGGGACAGTCAGCATGGCTTTGTGGAAGGCAGGTCCTGTCTTACTAACTTGATTGAATTTTTCATGGAGGTGACAAAGGTGATTAATGAGTATAGAGCGGTGGATGTTATCCACGTGGAATTCCAACAATGTCCCAGATTAAGATGCAAGGGATCCACTGTGACTTGGCAGTGTATATTTAGAATTGGCTTGTCCATAGAAGGCAGGGGGTAGCGGTGGAAGGGTGTTTGTCAGGCTGAGAGTCTGTGAGTAATGGCGTTCCGAAGGGATCTGTACTGGGATCTCTGCTGTTCATGATCTAGATGTAAATGACTTGGATGAAAGTGTAGATGGGTGGGTTAGTAAGTTTGCAGATGTACAAAGATCAGTGGAGTTGTGGGCAGTGCACAGGGCTGTCAAAGGATACAGTGGGATAGAGATCAGTCACAGATGTGGGCGGAGAAATGGCAGATGGAGTTTAATCTGGGTAAGTATGAGATGCTGCATTTTGGGAGATCAAATGTTAAGGAAAAGTATACAATTAAAAGCAGGACCCTGAACAGCATTAATGTACAGAGGGATTAGATTAGATTAGATTCCTTAGTGTGGAAACAGGCCCTTCAGCCCAACAAGTCCATGACGACCCTCCAAAGAGTAACCCACCCAGACCCATTCCCTTACTCTGTATTTACCCCTGATTAATGCACCTAACACTACGGGCAATTTAGCATGGCCAATTCACCTGACCTGCACATTTTTGGACTGTGGGAGGAAACTGGAGCACCCGGAGGAAACCCATGCAGACACGGGGAGAACGTGCAAACTGGAATTGAACCCAGGTCCCTGGTGCTGTGAGGCAGCAGTACCAACGTGCCATAGATAGGGTGGTGAAGAAGGTGTGTGGCATGCTTGTCTTTATTGGTCGGGGCACTGAGTACAAGGGTCAGGATGTCATGTTACAGCTTTCTAAGATTTTGATTAGGCCGTGCTTAGAGTATTGTGTTCAGTTCTGGTCACCTCATTACAGGAAGGATGTGGAGGCTTTGGAGAGGGTACAGAAGAGGTTTACCAGGGTGCTGCCTGGATTAGAGGGTGTGAGCAAATGAGAGGCTGGAAAAACTGGGCTGTTTTCTCTGGAGCAGCGGAGGCTGAGGGGAGACTTGATAGAAGTCGATAAAATAATGAGATGCAGAGACAGGGTTGACTATCAGAATCTTTTTCCCAGAGTTGAAATGTCAAAAACTAGAGAGGCATGCATTTAAGGTGAGAGGGGAAAGTTCAAAGGAGATGTGTGGGACAAGAGTTTTTATAAAAGAAATTGGCAGGGGTCTGGAACACACTACCATGGGGTGGTGGAGGCAGATATGATAGGGGCGTTTAAGGGGCTTTTAGATAAACACATGGGTATGAAAGGAATGGAGGGATATGGACCGAGGGCAGGCAGAAGGGATTAGTTTAATTTGGCGTCATGTTCAGCCCAACATGGTGGACCGAAGGGCTTGTTCCTGTGCTGTACTGTTCTATGTAAAGGAATACTTCAGCGAGTAACTCACCTCCTGACTCCCCAAAGCCTGTCCACCATGTACAAGGCACAGGTCAGGAGTGTGATGGAATACTCCCCACTTGCCCTGGATGGGTGCAGCTCCCACAACACTCAAGAAGCTCAACACCATCCAGGACAAATTGGCCCGCTTGATTGGCACTGCATTCACAGGTGTTCACTCCCTCAACTACCAATGCTCCGTCGCAGCAGTGTGTACTGTCTACAAGATGCACGGCAGAAATTCACCAAAGATCTTTAGACAGCACCTTCCAAACCCACAACCACTTCCATCTACAAGGGCAAGGGTAGCAGATAGATGGGAACACCACCCCTGCAAGTTCCCCTCCCAGCCATTCACCATCCTGACTGGGAAATATATCATTGGATAAAAATCCTGGAATTTCTTCCCTCAGAGCATTGTGGGTCAATGCTCAGCACACAGACTGCAGAAGGTTCAGGAGGTAGCTCACCCCACCTTCTCAAGAGCAAATAATGACAGGTAATAAATGCTGGGCCCAGCCAGCAATGCCCAGGTCCCAACAAAAAAGGCAAAGGAAAACAACACAATTGATGAAGAGATAGAGAATTGTTTTTAGATGAGATTCCCTACAGTATAGAAACAGGTCCTTTGGCCCAATAAGTCCACACCAACCCTCCGAAGAGTAATTTCCCCAGACCCATTCCCCAACCCTACATTTCCCTCTGACTAATGCACCTAACACTACGGGCAATTTAGCATGGCCAATTCACCTGACCTGCACATCTTTGGACTGTGGGAAGAAACCAGAGCACCCGGAGGAAACCCACACAGACACGGGGAGAACGTGCAAACTCCACACAGACAGTTGCCCGAGGCTGGAATCAAACTTGGGTGCCTGGCGCTTTGAGGCAGCTGTGCTAACCACTGAGCCACCATGAATATGAATATAAAATAACAAGAAGCAAAAAAGTGATTTAAAAGTGTCTGTAGTGTGTAACATTCAAAACATTATCCCTCTATTCCCTGCCTGTTCATGTCTCTGTCTAAATGCCTTAAGCATGCTGTATGCATTCTTTACCACGTTGTCCACTTGTGCTGCCTCTTTCAGGGAGTTATGGACATGCACCCCAAGATCTCTCTGTACATCAATGCTCCTCAGGGTCTTGCCTTTTAGTGTAGACAGTACTTTTGTCTTGCATTTGACCTCCCAAAATGTATCTCCACACACTTGTCCAGTTTAACTCTATCTGCCATTTCTGCACCTCAGATTCCAACAGAGTTGTGTCCTTTGACAACCTTCCTCATTATCCACAACTCCAGCAATCTTTGTCTCATCTGCAAACTTAATAATCAGACCACCTACATTTTTATCCAAATTATTTATAAATTCACTAACTAGGGACCATAATTGCAAGATTGTCAGCAAGAGAGTGAGGAGTGAAATGAGGAGAAACATCTTGACTCAGAGTGTGGTTCGGATTTGGAATGTGCTGCCTGAAAGAGTGGTGGAGGTGGATCTCCACAGGAAGTTTGAAAAGAGAGCTGGGTATATATTGGAAAGGGATGGAGTTAGAGGGCTACAGAGGTAGGACTGGAGAATGGGACTTGCTGGGGAGCTCTTTTTGGAGCCAGAACAGACACAATGAGCCATATGGCCTCCTATAGAACAAAGAACAAAGAAAATTACAGCACAGAAACAGGCCCTTCGGCCCTCCAAGCCTGCGCCGATACAGATCCTCTAATCTAAATATGTTGCCTATTTTCTAAGGATCTGTATCCCTCTGCTCCCTGCCCATTCATGTATCTGTCTAGATACATCTTAACTGACGCTATCGTCCCCACTTTTACCAACTCCGCTAGCAACGTGTTCCAGGCCCCCACCACCCTCTGCATAAAGAGCTTTCCACACATATCTCCCCTAAACTTTTCCCCTCTCACCTTGAACTCGTGACCGCTAGTACTTATGTCCCCTATTCTGGGAAAAAGCTTCTTGCTATCCATCCTGTCTATATCTCTCATGATTTTGTTGACCTCTATCAGGTCCCCCCTCCACCTCTGTCTTTCTCATGAAAATAATCCTAATCTATTCTGTAAAATTCTACACACAACAGAGAGCCCAACACTGATCCTCATGGACCACTGTTGGTCACTATCCTCCAGTCAGAGAAACACCCCTCTACAACTACCCTCTGTCTGCTGGGACCAAGCTAAATTTGAATCCTGCTTGGTAATGCATTGTGGATCCCATGTGACTTAATCTTGTGGACCAGCCTACCATGAGGCACCTTGCCAAATACTTCATGTAAACAACATCCACTGGCCTACTCTCATCAATCAACTTTGTCACTTCCTCAAAAGACTCAAATCAGGTTTGTGAGACAGGCCCTCCCCTCCACAAAACCATGCTGACTATCTCTAGTAAGTCCAGTATTTTCCAAATGCAAGTAACTCCTGTCCCTAAGAACCTTCTTCAATAATTTCCCTTCCACCAATGTAAGGCTCACCAGCCTATAATTTTCTGGATTATCCCTCTTGCGATTTTTAAATAAAAGCTACCAACATTGACTATTCTCCAGTCCTCTGGGACCTTGTCTGTGGTTAAAGATGATACAAAGATCTCTAGCAAGGCCCCAGCAATCTCCTCCCTTGTCTCCCTCAGTATCCTGGGATTGATCCCATCAGGCCCTGGGGTCTTATCAATATTAATGTTTTTCAAGACACCCAACACCATCTCCATCTCAATAGCAACATTCCCTCGAGTATCGACATACCCCTCCCTAATCCTACCAGCATCCATGTCTTTCTCCTTGATGAATACTGATGCAAAGTACTCATTAAGAACCTCACCCACCTCCTCTGGCTCCACAAAAATTCCTCCTTTGTCCTTGAGTGGACCTGTCCTTTCCCTAGTTACCTTCTTGCTCCTTATAAATGTACAAAATGCCTTAGGATTCTCCCTAATCCTACTTCCTGAGAACATTTCATGGCCCCCTCTTGCCTTCCTAAAGTGTTTTTCTGCTTCCTTTATACTCCTCAAGGCCCTTGTCTGATTTCCATTTCCTAAACCTTACATTTGCTTTCTTTCTCTTTTTGACTGAACTTTCAGCATCTCTTGTAATCAGCTCCCCCCCTCCCCCAAACCACCAAGTTTATCACTGTGGACCAGTCTTACTTTTTCCAAATCTCAAAACTAACGGACTTATGATTACTGTTTCCAAAATGCTTCCGCCACTGAAACGTCCATCACCTGACCAGGCTCATTCCCCAATACAAGGTCTAGCACGGCCCCTTCCCTTGTTGGACTATCCACACACACACACCCACATACTGTTTGAAGAAACCCTCCTGGATGCACTGAACAAATTCTGCTCTGTATAAGCCGCGGACACTAAAGGAATCCCAGTCAGTGTTGGGGAAGTTAAAACCACCCAACTGCAGCAACCCTGTTGTCTTTCCATCTGTTTACATATCGGGTCCTCTCTGTCCCACTGGTTACTGGGAGCCTGTAGTATAAGCCCATCACAGTGACTGAACCTTCCTTATTCCTGAGTTCGATCCTGATGGTCTCGCTGGATGATCCCTCCAAGATGTCCCCTCTCTCAGTGTAGGTGGGACATTCTCCTCAATCAGTAATTCTCCCCCAACCCTCTCTACATCCCCCTCTATCACACCTGAAACGTTGAGCTGTTGGTTCTGTACTGACTACAACATCATAGTTCCACTATTATTCCAGGCTCTCAGCTCATCTGCCTTACCTGTTATATTCCTTGCATTCAAATAAATCCCCTTCAGAGGTCCAGTCATATTGTGTTCATTAAACTGGCCCTGCCTGTACTCCTTATTGAAGTTTTTAAAAGCTTGTTCATAGGATGAAGGTATCTCTGGCGAGGCCAACATTTATTTCCCAGCCCTAATGGCCCAGAGGGCAGTCAAGAGTCACCTGTAGGCCAGACTAGGTAAAGTTGGCAGTTTCCTTCCCTAAAGGATATTAGTGACCCAGATGGGGTTTCCCAACCATTGACAACGGATTCATGGTCATCATTAAATTCTTAATTCTAGTTTTTTTATTGGATTCAAATTCAACCATCTGCCCTGGCAGGATTCTAATCCGGATCCCCAGGACATTAGGTGGATTAGCAGTCCAGTGGTAATACCACTAGGCCATCACTTCCCTACTTACATTACTTAGCCTCTACCTTCTGCTCAATCACTCCACACACTGAATTACTGCTCCAGTCCCTGCTCCCAGTCACGCAATTTAAACCCTCCCAAATGGCACCAGCCGACCTCCCGGCTAGGGTATTAGTGCGTCTCCAGTTTAGATGCACCTCATCTTTCTTGTTAACTCTCTGTTACTGGGCTCAGTGTTATTCCCTGTGACTTGGCTTCTCATTGTCATCTGTACCCAGTCTCCACATCAGCTGATGGCCTGTCCCCTCCCACTATCCCCTCCCTGTCAGAACCTGCTTTGACTAACTGACTGATTACTGGTGAGGGACAATCAGGGGAAATGACATTGCACATTTGAATTTTTAATGGAAGTGTGCTTTTTGTGAGAAACAGGATATTGTAAAATCATCAGGACCTCATTAACCCTTTGCACTGCCTGCAATTCTTGCTGCCTGGAGTTTAATATTCCCAGGAGAGAGCAGTTTTGCCAGAGAGTACTGCCCTGAGCCCAGCACACTGCCTCACTGAGTTCCGCCTTGTCATTGAACATACATTGAAAGGTCCAGAAATAACCCGAAAAGTTGTTGCAGATTTGCCTTTTTTCTCCAGGGATCTGGAATACAAAAGGGTGGAAATTAATCAGAGTTGCACAAAGTTGTGATATTCCACATGTGGAGGAACTGGGTCCGTTCCCAGCTGTTCACCTTAGGAAGGATTCAGTTCCACACTGACAGGATTCCGCACACACTTCCCACAATAATAGAAGGACTTACGTACATAGATTATAGAACATTCCAGAGCAGTACAGGCCCTTCGGCCCTCAATGTTGTGCTAACCTGTGGAACCAATCTGAAGCCCATCTAACCCACATTATTCCATTTTCATCAATATATTTATCCAATGACCATTTAAATGCCCTTAAAGTTGGTGAGTCTACTACTGTTACAGGCTGTGTGTCCCACGCCCCTACTACTCTCTGAGTAAAGAAACTACCTCTGACATCTGTCCTATATCTATCACCCCTCAATTTAAAGCTATGTCCCCTCATGCTCGCCGTCACCATACTTGGTAAAAGCCTCTCCCTGTCCACCCTATCTAACCCTCTGATTATCTTGTATGTCTCTATTAAGTCACATCTCAGCCTTCTTCTCTCTAATGAGAACAGCCTCAAGGCCCTCAGCCTTTCCTCATAAGACATTCCTTCCATACCAGGCAACATCCGAGTAAATCTCCTCTGCACCCTTTCCAAAGCTTCCACATCCTTCTTATAATGTGGTGACCAGAACTGTCCACAATGCTGTAAGTGCGGCCGTTCCAGTCCTCACCATAGGCTGTATTTCTCATCATCACAGTTTATACTGCGCTCGTATTTTGGTGTCTAATCTGCTTCAAGCAGATCCATAACATGTGGGCATTCCTGGCTGGGCCTAGCCTTTATTACTTGTCCCTAGTTGCCCCCTTGAGAAGGTGGGGGTGAGCTGCCTTGTTGACCCGCTGCAGTCCATGTGCTGTGGGTAGACCCACAATGTCCCTGAGGGAGGGAATTCCAGGATTCTGACCCGGTGACAGTGAAGGAACGGCGATATATTGCCTAGTCAGGATGGAGACTGGTTCGGAGGGGAGCCTGCAGGGAGTGATGTTCCCGTGTATCTGCTGCCCCTGTCCTTCTAGATGGAAGTGGCTGTGGGTTTGGAAGGTGCTGTCTGAGGGTCTTTGGTGAGTTTCTGCAGAGCATCTTGTAGATAGTACACACTGCTGCTACTGAGTGTGGGGGGTGGAGGGAGTGGGTGTTGATGGATGTGGTGCAATCAAGCGGCTGCTTTGTCCTGGATGGTGTTGAGCTTCTTGAGTGTTGTTGGAGCTGCCCCCACCCAGGGCAAGTGGGGAGTATTCCATCACACTCCTGTCTTGTCCCTTGTAGATGGTGGACAGGCTTTGGGGAGTCAGGAGGTGAGTTACTCGCTGCAGTATTCCCAGCCTCTGATTTGCTGTAGTACCGGTCGAAGGCAGAGAGTGGTGGTAGATGGTAAATATTCAGCCTGGAGCCCAGTTACAAGTGGAGTTCCGCAGGGATCAGTTCTGGGTCCTCTGCTGTTTGTAATTTTTATTAATGACTTAGATGAGGGAGTCGAAGGGTGGGTCAGTAAATTTGCAGATGATACGAAGATTGGTGGAGTTGTGGATAGTGAGGAGGGCTCTTGTCGGCTGCAAAGGGACTTCGATATGATGCAGAGCTGGGCTGAGGAGTGGCAGATGGAGTTCAACCCTGCCAAGTGTGAGGTTGTCCATTTTGGAAGAACAAATAAGAATGCGGAATACAGGGTTAATGGTAGGGTTCTTAGTCAGGTGGAGGAACAGAGGGATCTTGGGGTCTATGTACATAGATCTTTGAAGGTTGCCACTCAGGTGGATATGGAGTATTATCGTTCATTAGCAGAGGGATTGAATTCAAGAGTCGTGAAGTGATGTTGCAGCTGTACAGGACTTTGGTTAGGCCACAGTTGGAGTACTGTGTGCAGTTCTGGTCGCCCCACTTTAGGAAAGATGTGGAAGCTTTGGAGAGGGTGCAGAGAAGATTTACCAGGATGTTGCCTGGAATGGAGAGGAAGTCGTACGAGGATAGGTTGAGAGTTCTCGGCCTTTTCTCGTTGGAACGGCGAAGGATGAGGGGTGACTTGATAGAGGTTTATAAGATGATCAGAGGAATAGATAGAGTAGACAGTCAGAAACTTTTTCCCCGGGTACAACAGAGTGTTACAAGGGGACATAAATTTAAGGTGAAGGGTGGAAGGTATAGGGGAGATGTCAGGGGTGGGTTCTTTACCCAGAGAGTGGTGGGGGCATGGAATGCGCTGCCCGTGGGAGTGGTAGAGTCGGAATCATTGGCGACCTTTAAGCGGCATTTGGATAGGTACATGGATGGGTACTTAATCTAGGTTAGAAGTTCGGCACAACATCGTGGGCCAAAGGGCCTGTTCTGTGCTGTATTGTTCTATGTTCTATGTTCTATGTTCTTACACACTGTTTTAACGACAAGTCTAGTTCAGTTTCTGGTCAATGTACTGTGCCACTGCCTGTTCCTGGGAGCACATTCTCCCTGTTTACTCTGTTCTTACAAAATAAAAACAAGAGGGGATCGTTTGGCCCGGCAGCCCTTTGTATCCTGAACATCTGACGCTCCAGGAAAAACAGCCCCAGCCTGTTCAGCCTCTCCCTGTAGCTCAAATCCCCCAACCCTAGAAACATCCTTGTAAATCTTTTGTGAAACTTGAAAGGGTTCAGAAAAGATTTACAAGGATGTTGCCAGGGTTGGAGGATCTGAGCTACAGGGAGAGGCTGAACAGGCTGGGGCTGTTTTCCCTGGAGCGTCGGAGGCCGAGGGGTGACCTTATAGAGGTTTATAAAATCATAAGGGGCATGGATAGGATAAATAGACAAAGTCTTTTCCCTGGGGTGGGGGAGTCCAGAACTAGAGGGCATAGGTTTAGGGTGAGGGGGGAAAGATATAAAAGAGACCTAAGGGGCAACGTTTTCACGCGGAGGGTGGTACGTGTATGGAATGAGCTGCCAGAGGATGTGGTGGAAGCTGGTACAATTGCAACATTTAAGAGGCATTTGGATGGGTATATGAATAGGAAGGGTTTGGAGGGATATGGGCCGGGTGCTGGCAGGTGGGACTAGATTGGGTTGGAATATCTGGTTGGCATGGACAGGTTAGACATGTATTTCCATGTTGTATATCTCTATGACTCTATGACTCAATGGTTTTAAACACTGTGATTAAATCCTCTCTTAACCTTCCCTTCC
The DNA here is from genome assembly GCF_037043375.1 of Chiloscyllium plagiosum. Classification (NCBI taxonomy): domain Eukaryota; kingdom Metazoa; phylum Chordata; class Chondrichthyes; order Orectolobiformes; family Hemiscylliidae; genus Chiloscyllium; species Chiloscyllium plagiosum. The sequence goes on along the minus strand of NW_028270143.1, from coordinate 137,330,832 downwards.
CTAGCTTCTTGTCTCCTCAGCACCATGAGTGATGTTCGATACCTTTGGACCTTTCCTTTGTCTTCCCTTAAATCAGTGCTAATTGCTTCTAGATCCTCCAAGCTCAGTGAACACCTTCTACCCGAGAACACGGTCAGGCAACTACCTCTAGCCGAAGGAGAGCAGAGGTTCTGAAAAACGCTGCTTCACATGCTGCAGTGCACAAACTGACCATTCAGCCTCCAAATGAGGAATTTGCTCAATGCTATTCCTCTCTATTTCCCCTTAATCCTGCACATTGCTTCATTCATTAGGAACCTGCCTCCCCCCACACCCTCAGACAGTACACTCCAGACCCTAACTCCTCGAGTGACCCTCCCCCTCCCCCACACCCTCAGACAGCACACTCCAGACCCTAACTCCTCGAGTGACCCTCCCCCTCCCCCACACCCTCAGACAGTACACTCCAGACCCTAACTCCTCGAGTGACCCTCCCCCTCCCCCACACCCTCAGACAGTACACTCCAGACCCTAACCCCTCGAGTGACCCTCCCCCTCCCCCACACCCTCAGACAGTACATTCCAGACCCTAACCCCTCGAGGGAACCTCCCCCTCCCCCACACCCTCAGACAGTACACTCCAGACCCTAACCCCTCGAGTGACCCTCCCCCTACCCCACACCCTCAGACAGTACACTCCAGACCCTAACCCCTCGAGGGAACCTCCCCCTCCCCCACACTCTCAGACTGCACACTCCAGACCCTAACCCCTCGAGTGACCCTCCCCCTCCCCCACACCCTCAGACAGTACATTCCAGACCCTAACCCCTCGAGGGAACCTCCCCCTCCCCCACACCCTCAGACAGTACATTCCAGACCCTAACCCCTCGAGGGAACCTCCCCCTCCCCCACACCCTCAGACAGTACACTCCAGACCCTAACCTCTCGAGTGAACCTCCCCCTCCCCCACACCCTCAGACAGTACACTCCAGACCCTAACCCCTCGAGTGACCCTCCCCCTACCCCACACCCTCAGACAGTACACTCCAGACCCTAACCCCTCGAGGGAACCTCCCCCTCCCCCACACTCTCAGACTGCACACTCCAGACCCTAACCCCTCGAGTGACCCTCCCCCTCCTCCACACTCTCAGACAGTACACTCCAGACCCTAACCCCTCGAGGGAACCTCCCCCTCCCCCCACACCCTCAGACAGTACACTCCAGACCCTAACCCCTCGAGTGACCCTCCCCCTACCCCACACCCTCAGACAGTACACTCCAGACCCTAACTCCTCGAGTGACCCTCACCCTCCCCCACACTCTCAGACAGCACACTCCAGACCCTAACCTCTCGAGTGAACCTCCCCCTCCCCCACACCCTCAGACAGTACACTCCAGACCCTAACCCCTCGAGTGACCCTCCCCCTACCCCACACCCTCAGACAGTACACTCCAGACCCTAACCCCTCGAGGGAACCTCCCCCTCCCCCCACACCCTCAGACAGTACACTCCAGACCCTAACTCCTCGAGGGAACCTCCCCCTCCCCCACACTCTCAGACTGCACACTCCAGACCCTAACCCCTCGAGTGACCCTCCCCCTCCTCCACACTCTCAGACAGTACACTCCAGACCCTAACCCCTCGAGGGAACCTCCCCCTCCCCCCACACCCTCAGACAGTACACTCCAGACCCTAACCCCTCGAGTGACCCTCCCCCTCCCCCACACCCTCAGACAGTACACTCCAGACCCTAACTCCTCGAGTGACCCTCACCCTCCCCCACACTCTCAGACAGCACACTCCAGACCCTAACCCCTCGAGGGAACCTCCCCCTCCCCCACACCCTCAGACAGTACACTCCAGACCCTAACCCCTCGAGGGAACCTCCCCCTCCCCCCACACCCTCAGACAGTACACTCCAGACCCTAACTCCTCGAGTGACCCTCACCCTCCCCCACACCCTCAGACAGTACACTCCAGACCCTAACCCCTCGAGTGAACCTCCCCCTCCCCCACACCCTCAGACAGTACACTCCAGACCCTAACCTCTCGAGTGACCCTCCCCCTCCCCCCACACCCTCAGACAGTACACTCCAGACCCTAACCCCTCGAGGGAACCTCCCCCTCCCCCACACCCTCAGACAGTAGATTCCAGACCCTAACCCCTCGAGTGACCCTCCCCCTCCCCCACACCCTCAGACAGCACACTCCAGACCCTAACCCCTCGAGTGACCCTCCCCCTACCCCACACCCTCAGACAGTACACTCCAGACCCTAACCCCTCGAGTGACCCTCCCCCTCCCCCACACCCTCAGACAGTACACTCCAGACCCTAACCCCTCGAGTGAACCTTCCCCTCCCCCACACCCTCAGACAGTACACTCCAGACCCTAACCCCTCGAGTGAACCTCCCCCTCCCCCACACTCTCAGACAGTACACTCCAGACCCTAACCCCTCGAGTGACCCTCCCCCTCCCCCACACCCTCAGACAGTACACTCCAGACCCTAACCTCTCGAGTGACCCTCCCCCTCCCCCCACACCCTCAGACAGTACACTCCAGACCCTAACCCCTCGAGGGAACCTCCCCCTCCCCCACACCCTCAGACAGTAGATTCCAGACCCTAACCCCTCGAGTGACCCTCCCCCTCCCCCACACCCTCAGACAGCACACTCCAGACCCTAACCCCTCGAGTGACCCTCCCCCTACCCCACACCCTCAGACAGTACACTCCAGACCCTAACCCCTCGGGTGACCCTCCCCCTCCCCCACACCCTCAGACAGTACACTCCAGACCCTAACCCCTCGAGTGACCCTCCCCCTCCCCCACACCCTCAGACAGCACACTCCAGACCCTAACCCCTCGAGTGACCCTCCCCCTACCCCACACCCTCAGACAGTACACTCCAGACCCTAACCCCTCGAGTGACCCTCCCCCTCCCCCACACCCTCAGACAGTACACTCCAGACCCTAACCCCTCGAGTGAACCTTCCCCTCCCCCACACCCTCAGACAGCACACTCCAGACCCTAACCCCTCGAGTGAACCTCCCCCTCTCCCCCACACCCTCAGACAGTACACTCCAGCCCCCAACCCCTCGAGGGAACCTCCCCCTCCCCCACACTCTCAGACAGTACACTCCAGACCCTAACCCCTCGAGTGACCTTCCCCCTCCCCCACACCCTCAGACAGTACACTCCAGACCCTAACTCCTCGAGTGACCTTCCCCCTCCCCCACACCCTCAGACAGTACACTCCAGACCCTAACCCCTCGAGTGAACCTCCCCCTCCCCCACACCCTCAGACAGTACACTCCAGACCCTAACCCCTCGAGTGAACCTCCCCCTCCCCCACACTCTCAGACAGTACACTCCAGCCCCCAACCCCTCGAGGGAACCTCCCCCTCCCCCACACTCTCAGACAGTACACTCCAGACCCTAACCCCTCGAGTGACCCTCCCCCTCCCCCACACCCTCAGACTGCACACTCCAGACCCTAACCCCTCGAGTGACCCTCCCCCTCCCCCACACTCTCAGACAGTACACTCCAGACCCTAACCCTACGAGTGAACCTCCCCCTCCCCCACACTCCCAACCAGTACATTCCAGACCCCAGCCCCTCGAGTGAACCTTCCCCTCCCCCACACTCTCCGACAGTACGGTGGCACAATGGGCGGCACGGTGGCACAGTGGTTAGCACTGCTGCCTCACTGCGCCAGAGACCCGGGTTCAATTCCCGCCTCAGGTGACTGACTGTGTGGAGTTTGCACGTTCTCCCTGTGTCTGCGTGGGTTTCCTCCCACAGTCCAAAGATGTGCAGGGTCAGGTGAATTGGCCATGCTAAATTGCCCGTAGTGTTAGGTAAGGGGCAAATGTAGGGGTATGGGTGGGTTGCGCTTCGGCGGGTCGGTGTGGACTTGTTGGGCCGAAGGGCCTGTTTCCACACTGTAATCTAATCTAAAAAAAATCTAGTACACTTCAGACCCTAGCCCTACGAGTGAACCTCCCCCTCCCCCACACTCTCACACTGTATACTCCAGACCCCAACCCCTGGAGTGAACCTGCCCCTCCCCCCCAAACTTCTGGAGTAGTTAAAAGCTGGGACAATGTTTATTTTGATCTTGGCTTGTCTGACCTCCATTTACACACCTTATACACCCCCCCCCCCCTTCCCCCCCCCCGATCCTTGGACAGCCTTAAACTCCCTGTCCGTACTGATCTCCATCCTTCAGTCTGGTCAGGGGAGAGTGTTCTTTTTTCTAAGCCCCTGTGTGCTTCCTGATATCACTCCTGATCAATACGACACCGATTTTAGATATTTCCTAATCATCCATCTCAATGATGTTATTCCTCACGTCTGGGGCAGGTGGGACTTGAACTCACGACTATTAATCCAGTGGCAGGGACACCACCACTGCACCAGCAGAACTTGATTTAAACCTCTGCCCCTTTGCTGGATTGCACCAGTCACCCCACACCTACCCCAGAACAGGTAATCATTTTCACTGTTTCAACTGATCAAATGCAGGAAGATCTGGATAATACTGTCTCCGGGATTTGTGCCACACAAGGCCAGGCATTGTCCATCTCCAATCAGAGACAATCTAACCACCATCTCTTGGCATTCCATCACTCAATACCCCGCTCCTTGTACCCCTCCTGATGAAGGGCTTTTGTCCGAAATATCGATTCTCTTCTCCTCGGATGCTGCCTGACCTGCTGTGCTTTTCCAGCACCACACTCTCGACTCTGATCTCCAGCATCTGCAGTCCTCACTGTCTCCTCTCTGTGTAGCTGTCTGTCTATCTCTTTATCTATCTCTCTCTGTCTGCCTGTCTTTCTCGGTTCCTGCCTCTCTCTCTCTCTTTATCTGTCTCTCTGTCAGTTTTTCCCTCCCTGTCATGCCCTTCCTGATTTTCTTCCTCTTTCTGCCTCACTCTCTTTCGCTTCTCTCTCATTTCTGTCTCCCTCTCTTCCCAGCCTTCATGTTTGTCTGCTCCCCTTTCTCTGTCTCTTGATTTCTCTCTTGCTCAGTCTCTCTCTCTCTCTCTTGCTCAGTCTCTCTCTCCCTCTCTCTCTTGCTCAGTCTCTCTCTCCCTCTCTCTCTCGCTCAGTCTCTCTCTCCCTCTCTCTCTCGCTCAGTCTCTCTCTCTCTCTCTCTCGCTCAGTCTCTCTCTCTCTCTCTCTCTTTCTCTCCTCTCTCTCTCCTCTCTCAGCTTCTCTCTCTCTTTTGGTTTCTCTGACTCTGTCTGCTGCTCTTTCTCTCTGTCTGCCTCACTCTTTTTATCTTTATCTCTATCTACCTCTCTCTGTCAGTCTGTCTGTGCTGTCTCTCTCTCTCTCTGTCTGTCCACCTCTCTCTCTCTATCTGCCTGTCACCCCTTTCCCCTGCGCCTCTCTCTCTATCTCTGTTTCATTGCGTGATCAGTGAAGATTCCAGGATTGATGAAAGTGAGCAGTTGGAAGTGACAGATTTGCTCAAAAGACTTTGGAAGGTTGTTATAAATAAAGTATTGGGAACCTGGCAGAAGGAGTGGATTCTCAGCCCCCGGAGAATGTTAATGAGAGACTGTAAATATTGCGGTGGGGAATGAGGCCTCCACTCTGACTGACAGAGTCTGGTTGCTATGGAGTTTGGCACTGAACTTTCTCAAAGACCGAGCTTTGATCTGGCAGCAGTGATGCTCCTGTGTCACAGAGACAGGGAGAGGGAAAATGGACCGTACAAAGTGAGCCTGCACTCACAGACACTCCCAGGTTCCCTCTCTCAGTGATATTCCAACTCCCCTTTCATGATAACTTTTCACTTTATACATTAATGATCAAGATGAAGTAACTGAGGGTATTCTGGCGAGGTTTGCCGATGATACAAAGATTGGTGCAGGGGCAGGTAGTGCTGCGGAGGCTGCAGAAGAATTTGGACAGGGTAGGAGAGTGGGCAAAGAAGTGGCAGATGGAGGACAACATGGGGAAGTGTGAGGGCATGCACTGCGGTCAGAAGAACAGAGGCATGAACTGTTTTCTAAATGGGGAGAACATTCAGAAATCTGAAGTAAAGGGACTTGGGAGTCCCTCAAGGTAAACTTGCAGGTTAAGTCAGTAGATAGGAAGGCAAATACAATGATGGCATTTATTTTGAGAGGACTTGAATATAAAAGCAGGGATCTACTCCTGAGGCTCCATACAGCTCTGGTCAGACCAGATTTGGAGTATTGTGTGCAGTTTCGGGTCCCATATCTCAGGAAGGATGTACTGGCCCTGTAGGGTGTTCAGAGGAGGTTCAGAGAATGGTGCTGAAAATGTGTTGCTGGAAAAGCGCAGTAGGTCAGGCAGCATCCAAGGAACAGGAGAATCGACGTTTCGGGCATAAGCCCTTCTTCAGGAATAAGCCCTGCCTCACAGCGCCAGGGACCCGAGTTCAATTCCCGCCTCAAGCAACTGTCTGTGTGGAGTTTACACATTCTCCCTGTGTCTGCGTGGGTTTCCTCCGGTTTCCTCCCACAGTCCAAAGATGTGCAGGTTAGATGGATTGGCCATGGGAAATTGCCTGTAGTGTTAGGTGAATGGGTAAATGTAGGGGAATGGGTCTGGGTGGGTTACTCTTTGGAGGGTCGGTGTGGACTTGTTGGGCCGAAGGGCCTGTTTCCACACTGTAAGTAATCTAATCTAAAGGGAAGACCTCTTAGAATGGAGATAAGGAGAAACGTTTTTAGCCAGAGAGTGGGGAATCTATGGAATTCACTGCCACTGAAGGCAGTGGAGGCCGGGTCATTGAGTATATTTAAGACTGAGATAGATAGGTTCCTGGGTATCAAGGGGACCAAGGGTTATGGGGAGAAAGAGGGAGAATGGGATTGAGAAACTTATCAGCCATCAGCAGACTTGATGGGCTGAATGGCCTAATTTCTGCTCCTATGTGTTATGGTCTTATGACCCTGTCCCTGTCTTTCTCCTTCTCCTTCACTTTCTCTCAATCACTATCTTCATTCCCTCTCAGGTCCAGCCCCTTCTCTTTCTTTTCTTCCTCTTGGTTCTTCTCTCTATCTGTCTCTCTGGTTTTGCTCCCTCCTTTCAATTATTCAGGGGATTACAGAGGACACATCTGGTACAGTTACCGTCTGTTTCTTGAAGGCAGGATGTCAATATGCTTGAAGCAGTTGGTGGGTGGTTCACTTGACAGAATCCCAGGGTGAAGTGAATGGGGATGGGCTGGGCCTGTATCTATTGGAGTTTAAATGAGCAGGAGGCGATCTTATGCAGACCTGAGGGAGTGCAGAAGGGTCATGCTCAGAGAATGTTCCATGGTTTGGGTGTGCTGAGAACAAAGGGACACAGTTACAAAATGAGGGCTCTCAAATGGAAGACAGAGCTGGAGGTGGAGGAGGGGGGGTAGCGAAAGGTGAAATGTGGTTTGAATCCTCCTGCCCAATGAGCAGTGCAGACTGGGTCACTGAAGACAGTCAGTCCTCAGTTAGACAAAGTTACAAATCACACAATACCAGGTTATAGTCCAACAGGTTTAATTGGAAGCACTGGCTTTTGGAGCGTCGCTCCTTCATCAGGTGGTTGTGGTGTACACAATTGTAAGGCACAGAATTTATAGCAAGAGTTTACAGTGTAATGTAGCTGAAATTATACATTGAAAAGTTCCTTGATTGTTGGTTGAGTCTTTCATCTGTTCGAATACCATGATAGTTTCACTTTTCATGTGTAAATCACAAAACTTTTTTTTAAAAGTTACATTCCCAGGTTAACTGTAACAATTGGTGTTAGCTAGACAGTACATTGAAGGTGTTAGCCCCCTGTGTTCTCTGTCTGTGCCATAATGTTCAGACTGATTCTAATGTAAAAAGTGAGTTAACAGAGTCTTACATGGATTCATGCAGTTTTTGATCAAAGTACAATGTAACTCTGCAAGTACAAATTCACCCCACAAATGTATGTATACATGTGTGCATGTGGGTCTTTGTGTGTGTGCCTGTCTGGGGTGGGGGGTTGTGAGTGTGAGAGAGAGAGTGTATATGTGTGTGTGTGAGTGTATGTAGAGTGGTCTAAGTCAGTGAGAGGATGCATGTGTGAGTGTGTGTCAGTAAGGGTGTGTGAGTGTGAGAGTGTGTGTCTGTATGGGTGTGTGAGAGTGTGTGTAAGGGTGTGTGAATGTGTGTCTGTAAGGGTGTGTGAGTGTGGCAGTGTGTGTCTGTAAGGGTGTGTGAGTGTCTGTTAGACAGGTATTGTCCTGCAAGGAAGCTGAAAACTGATGGGGGATAGGAAACAAACTGGAGGAGAGGGTCACATACTCAAAAGCCATGCTCTTAATTCATGCTGCAGCAGTCTGAAGGGCTGAATGGACTACTTTTGCTCCTGTGTCTCCTGATTGTATACATTGCTGCGATTGTGTGTCGGTGGGGGAGGGAGTGGATGTTTGTGGATGTGGTGCCAATCAAGCGGCTGCTTTGTCCTGGATGGTGTTGAGCTTCTTGAGTGTTGTTGGAGCTGCCTCCATCCAGGGCAAGCAGGGAGTATTCCATCACATTTCCTGATGAAGGGCTTATGCCCGAAACATTGATTCTCCTGCTCCTCGGATTCTGCCTGACCTGTTGTGTTTTTCCACAACCACACTCTTGACAGCATTCCATCACCCTCCTGCCTTGTCCCTTCTAGATGGTGGACAGGCTTTGGGGAGTTACTCGCTGCAGGATTCCCAGCCTCTGACCTGCTCTTGTAGTCGCTGTGTTTATGTGGTGAGTTCAAGTGAGTGTCTGGCCACTGGTCACCCTCAGGATGTTGATAGTGGGGGATTCAGTGATGGTAACACCATTGAATGTCAAGGAGTGGTGGTTAGATTATCTTTAATTGGAGATGGTCATAGCCTGGTATTTGTGTGGCACGAATCTTACTTGTCACTTGTCAGCCCAAGCCTGGATACTGTCCAGATCCTGTTGTATTTGGGCACGGGCTGCTTCAGTATCTGAGGAGTTGCGAATGGGGCTAAACTCTGTGCAATCATCAGCGAGCATCCCCACCGCTGACCTTATGGCAGAGGGAAGGTCATTGATGAAGGAACTGAAGATGGTTGGGCCTAGGACACTACCCTGAGGGACCCCTACAGAGATGCCCTGGAGCTGAGATGACAGACCCTCCACAACCACAACCATCTTCCTTTGTGTCAGGTATGACTCTAACCAGCGGAGTGCTTCCCTGACACCCAGTGAGTCCAGTTTTGCCAGGGCTCCTTGATGCCACACTCGGTCGAATCCAGCCTTGATGTTAAGGGCTGTCCCTCTCCCCTCTCCTCTGGAATTCAGCTCGAGATGCCAGGGTTGTAACTGTACTGGAACAGCTTGGCTAACAGAGCGGCAAGTTCTGGAGCACACGTCTTCAGTCCTATTGCTGGAATGTTGTCAGGGCCCATAGCCTCTGCAGTATCCAGTGTCTCCACCAGTTCCTTGATATCACGTGGAGGGAATCGAATTGGCTGGAGACTGGTGTCTGTGACGCTGGGGACCAGTGCAGGAGGCTGAGATGGATCATCCACTCAGCGCTTCTGGCTGGAGATTGCTGTGAAAGGTTCAGCCTTATCTTTAGCCCTGATGTGCTGGGCTCCTCCATCATTGAGGAGGGGGAGATTTGTGAAGCCCCCTCCTCCTCCAGTGAGCTATTTAATTGTTCACCACAGTCACTACTGGATGTGACAGGACCGCAGATCTGATCCATTGGTTGTGGGATTGCTTAGCTCTGACTACCACTTGCTGCTAATGCTGTTTGACACGCAAGTACTCCTGTTTGGTAGCCTCACCAGGCTGACACCTCATCTTCAGGAATGTCTGGTGCTGCTCCTGGCATGCCCTCCTGCACTCCCCATTGACCCAGGACTAAACCCAATTCATGACTTCAACATGGATTCCAAATATATTGAGGTGTATTGCCATCTTGTGGATATTTGGAGAATAGTTTCAAGAAATGCACAATTTCTCTTCAAATTCATACAGTCTCAAGATTAACTGTCAGTCACAGTACAATACTGTGGAGTTATTAACATGAAACAGCGATGATACTGATAAGAGTGTCAGAAGGTCAGTGCTGAGGGAGTCCCGCACTGTTAGAGAGTCATTGTTGAGGGAGTCCCACACTGTTGGAGGGTCAGTGATGAGGGAGTGCCGCACTGTCAAAGGGTCAGTGCTGAGGGAGTGGGCACTGTCGGAGGGTCAATGCTGAGGGAGTGCCGCACTGTCGGAGGGTCAGTGCTGAGGGAGTGCCGCACTGTCGGAGGAGGGTCAGTGCTGAGGGAGTGCCGCACTGTCGGAGAGTCAGTGCTGAGGGAGTGTCGCACTGTCGGAGGGTCAGTGCTGAGGGAGTTCCGCACTGTTGGAGGGTCAGTGCTGAGGGAGTGGGCACTGTCGGAGGGTCAGTGCTGAGGGAGTGGGCACTGTCGGAGGGTCAGTGCTGAGGGAGTGGGCACTGTCAGAGGGTCAGTGCTGAGGGAGTGGGCTCTGTCGGAGGGTCAGTGCTGAGGGAGTGGGCTCTGTCGGAGGGTCAGTGCTGAGGGAGTGGGCTCTGTCAGAGGGTCAGTGCTGAGGGAGTGTCCATGCTTGAAGATGTCAGATTGATGTCTCCTGAGATTAATTGAATTAGTCCATTGTAGTCCATTGGGATGGAGGCGATTCCTTTAAAATTCGTGAGGCTGTTGTTTCGGAGTCTGTGGAATGTGTGTCAAACAGAATTCTGTTTGTTTTGCCATAGGACCACGCCCAGGCGCTTTGGCACTGACTCAGTGCCTGGTATTTCTGTATGGAATGTGGGAGTGTGAAGGGAGGGATCTCTCCCTACCCACTGTATTGTTACCCCTTGCTGGCCTCCCACCATCCAGAGTGAGAGGGATGTACAATCTCCTGACCACTCTCTGTGCCTCTCCGAGTTAATAAACCTTTACATTCCAGGACACTGCTCCAGGAATTTGCAAACATGCAGATTCTAACTTTCACTGCAAACAGAAGCAGATTCCAGCTGTTGTGGGTGGGAGGAGGTGTGTGTCTTGGTGGATCTGTGTGTAGGTAAAAACAATGACTGCAAATGCTGGAAACCAGACTCTGGATCAGTGGTGCTGGAAGAGCACAGCAATTCAGGCAGCGTCCAAGGACAGGCAAAATCGACGTTTCGGGCAAAAGCCCTTCATCAGGAATAAAGGCAGAGAGCCTGAAGCGTGGAGAGATAAGCTAGAGGAGGGTGGGCTCTTCCAGCACCACTAATCCAGGATCTGTGTGTGTTAGCTAGTGTGCAGGGCAGATTACTGATGTGTAAAGGGAGTGGAGTCTGTGTAGAGGGTCCGTGTGGAGGGAGTAGGGTCCGTGTGGAGGGAGTAGGGTCCGTGTGGAGGGAGTGGAGTCTGTGTAGAGGGTGCATGTGGAGGGAGTGGAGTCTGTGTAGAGGGTCCATGTGGAGGGAGTGGAGTCTGTGTAGAGGGTCCATGTGGAGGGAGTGGAGTCTGTGTAGAGGGTCCATGTGGAGGGAGTGGAGTCTGTGTAGAGGGTCCATGTGGAGGGAGTGGAGTCTGTGTAGAGGGTCCATGTGGAGGGAGTGGAGTCTGTGTAGAGGGTCCATGTGGAGGGAGTGGAGTCTGTGTAGAGGGTCCATGTGGAGGGAGTGGAGTCTGTGTAGAGGGTCCATGTGGAGGGAGTGGAGTCTGTGTAGAGGGTCCATGTGGAGGGAGTGGAGTCTGTGTAGAGGGTCCATGTGGAGGGAGTGGAGTCTGTGTAGAGGGTGCATGTGGAGGGAGTAGGGTCCATGTGGAGTCTGTGGTGGTCCCTCCATATCTGTCCTATTAGCTTCCTTTTGAATTGTGCTGTAGGAGGCCCTTCAGCCCATTGAGTCAGCACTGACAAAATCAATCCTAAATCTACACTTTGCAGCACCTGGTCCATATGCTGAAAATTTTAGAATCTTGTGTGTTTCAATAAAGTTGCCTCTCATTTTCCTAAACTCCAGTGAGAATAGGCCCAATCTACTGAACCTTATAAGTCAGCCCCTCCATAACTGGGGTCAGCTAAGTGACCCTTCTCTGGACTGTCTTCAACGTCAGAATAATTTTTCCTTTCTTAGCTGAGGGGCCCCAGGACTGTTCACAGGATTCCAGCCGTGGTCTGGCTAGTCAAGCCTCCCTAATATTCTGCTCCATTCCCTTTCAAATTAATGACAATATAGATAGGTTAGGTGGGTGGACAAGGGTCTGTCAGCTGGAGTACAGTGTTGGTAAATGTGAGGTCATCCATTTTGGTCAGAATAACAGCAAAATGGACTATTATTTAAATGGTGAAAAGTTGCAGCATGCTGCTGTGCAGAGGGAGCTGGGAATCCTTGTGCATGAATCACAATAAGGTGGTTTGCAGGTACAGCAGGTAATTAGGAAGGCAAATAGAATATTGTCCTTCATTGCGAGAGAGATTCAAGATTAAAAATAAGGAGGTTATGTTGCAGCTGTACAAGGTGCTGATGAGGCCACACCTGGGGTACTGTGTGCAGTTTTGGTCTCCTTACTTGAGAAAGGATGTACTGGCACTGGAGGGGGTGCAGAGGAGGTTCAGTAGGTTGATTCCAGAGTTGAGGGGATTGGTTTATGAGGAGAGACTGAGTAGACTGGGATTATATTGATTGGAATTTAGACGAATTAGGAGGGATCTCATCGAAACATATAAAATTATGAAAGGAATGGATAAAACAGAGGTAGAGAGGATGTTTCCATTGGCAGGTGAAACTAGGACAAGAGGATATAGCCTCCAAATTAGAGGGAGCAGATTTAGGACTGAACTGAGAAGGAACGTCTTCACCCAGAGGGTTGTGAATTGATGGAATTCCCTGCCCAGGGAAGTGGTTGACACTACCCCAGGAAATGTTTTAGGCTAAGCTGGATAGATTTTTGAACAGTAAAGGAATTAGGGATTATGGTGAGAGGCCGGGTAAGTGGAGCGGAGGCCATGAAAAGATCCTTCCTGATGAAGGGCTTATGCCTGAAACGTCATTTCTCCTGCTCCTGAGATGCGGTCTGACCTGCTGTGTTTTTCTAGCACCACATTCTCGACTCCGTGAAAAGATCAACCATAATCTTACTGAATGGGGGAGCAGGCTCGAGGGGCCGGACGGCCTACTCCTGCTCCGAGTTCTTATGTTCATTTCTTCCCTCTCTCCCAATAAACTTGGATGCTCATGTTTTGTGATTTATGCACAAGGGCCCCCAAATCCCTCAGTGCTGCAGCTTTCACCATTTCAATAATATTCAGCACCTCTTTTCTTGAATCCCCACTGTGTGGAAGCAGGCCTTTCAGCTCATTGAGTCTACTTCGATTCTCTGGAAAGCATCCCACCCCCGGGCCCCTACCCTATCTCTATTACCCTGCATTTCCCATGGTCAATCCACCTTAACCTGCACATCTTTGGACTGTGGGAGGAAACCCACGCAGACACGGGGAGAATGTGCAAACTCCACACAGACAGTCACCTGTGGGTGGAATTGAACCTGGGTCCCTGGCACTGAGAGGGACCAGTGTTAACCACTGAGCCCTGTGGTGCCAATGTGTAAAACGTCACATCTTCCCACATTGGAATCCACCTTCCAAGGTCTTGCCCACTCCCTAACCTGTGAGGAGAAAGTGAGGTCTGCAGATGCTGGAGATCAGAGCTGAAAATGTGTTGCTGGGAAAGCGCAGCAGGTCAGGCAGCATCCAGGGAACAGGAGAATCAACATTTCGGGCAAAAGCCCTTCATCAGGAATAGAGACAGGGAGCCTCCGGGGTGGAAAGATGACTGAGAGGGGGTTGGGAGTGGGGAGAAAGAGTCCAATAGGTGAATGGGGGTGGAGATGAAGCTGATAGGTCAGAGAGGAGGGTGGAGTGGATAGGTGGACAGGTCATGGGGACAGTGCTGAGCTGGGAGGTTGGAACTGGGGTAAGGTGGGGGGAGGGGAAATGAGGAAACTGGTGAAGTCCGCGTTGATGCCCAAGGGTTGAAGTGTTCCGAGTTCAACCCTAGGGCATCAACGCGGACTTCACCAGTTTCCTCAACACTTACCTTCTCACCTGTTTTTGTGTCAGCCACAGACTTGGTTATACTCTGTTATTGCGAAAGTACATAGTACTTCCCTCATCGAAGTCATTAATCTGGATTATCAATAAGTGTGGCCCCAGCACTGATCTCTGTGGAACTCCACTAGCTGCAGCTTGCCATTCTGAAAATTGTATCCCTCTCACTTTATCCCAACTCTGTGTCTTCTGTTAGTTTGCCAATCCTCTATCCGTGCTGTCCTTATCCAGTCTGGCCTACATGTGACCCAAGACCCACAGCAATGTGATTGATACTTAACTGTCCCAATGGTAATAAAGGATGGGTAATAAATGCCAGTCCAGCCACTGATGCCCATATCCCAAAGTTAAAATCCCAATTGCCGTACTGTGTTCCCCCTAGCCCTGTGTCCATCCCAGTGCTGTACAGAATAGGGAACAGCATCTCCAGAGAGAGTATGGGGAATGGGGAACAGAAACAGCAGAGGCTTGAACAGGTGCTTTGTCCCTGTCTTCATAGTTAAAGAGTTTGTAAACTTCCAAAGATCATTGAAAACCAAGGGCCTCTAGGTAGGGATGACCTTAAAATGGTTGCCATCACCAGGGAAACAGTGTGAGGAAAACAATTGGCTGAGCAGGCTGGCTGCACAGATGCACTCTGATATCTGTGAAAAACCAGCAGCACAAACAGGAGATCCATTGGTCATACTCTTCCAAGGTTCCTTCGATTCAGGAACGGTCCTAGCAGATTGGAAAGAAGTAAATGTAACCCCTACATTGACAAAAAGAGGGCAGTTAGCCTAACATCAGTCATTGGGAAGCTGCTAGATTCCATTATCAAGGAGATTATAACAGGATGTGGAGAAGAATCAATACGATCAGGCTGGGTCACCATAGTTTGGTGAAAGGAAATATCCATGTTTAAATAGTGGAGCTGAGAGTTTTGATGAAATAACATTTGCACACAGTAAGACTGCACATTTCATGGAGTAATATATTAGCTTGGAGAGATGATTATTTCAGGAAGCAGAGAGTATGGATAAAGAATCTTCTTCGGGGTCAGTCAGTTATCACCAGCGGAGTGTCACAGGGAGCACTGTTGGTTTCTCAACTATTTACAATCTATATCTGAGGAGACACTGAGTGGAAGGCACTGGTAATGATGCTGAGATATGATGTGGAGCAGCCAGTGTTGGACTGGGGTGAACAAAATTAAAAGTCACACAACACCAGGTAATAGTCCAGCAGGTTTATTTGGAAGCACTAGCTTTCGGAGCGCTGCTCCCTCATCAGGTGGTTGTAGAATACAAGATTGTAAGGCACAGAATTACAGTGTGATGCAATGGAAATGATATATTGAACAAACCAGAGAGAGGTGGAAAGGAGGTAGAGAGTCTGCAAACAGATACATCCAGGTGAACGGAGTGGGCGAAAACATGTCCCAGAGAGTGTAATCTGGGGAAATGTGAAAATCTTCACTTTAGCAGGAGACTAGAAAGGGAAACTTCACCTAAATGGAGGGAGATTGCTGAATGTGGAGGTGCAGAGGGATCTGGGTGGCCTGCCCATCAATCACGGAACGTTAGTTTGCAGGAACAGCAAGTGATGAGGAAAGTAACTGGATAGTTGTTGTTTATTGTGAGGGAAAGGAATAGAAATGTCAGGGTGTTACTGCAGCTGGTCAGTGTGAGAGCACATCCACAAAACTGGGCACAGCTTTAGTCTCCTATTTAAGAAAGGCTGTATTGATAAAGTCCCACATAGGAGGTTAGTGAGCAAAATTAGGGTGCATGGTATTGAGGGCAAAGTGCTGACTTGGATTGAAAGTTGGTTGGCTAATAGGAAACAAAGGGTAGTGATAAACGGCTCCCTTTTGGAATGGCAGGCGGTAACCAGTGGGGTACCGCAAGGATCAGTGCTGGGACCGCAGCTTTTTACAATGTACATTAATGATATAGAGGATGGTATTCATAGTAACATTAGCAAATTTGCTGATGATACAAAGCTGGGTGGCAGGGTGAAATGTGATGAGGATGTTAGGAGATTACAGGGTGACCTGGACAGGTTAGGTGAGTGGTCAGATGCATGGCAGATGCAGTTTAATGTGGATAAATGAATGGTTATCCACTTTGGTGGCAAGAACAGGAAGGCAGATTACTACCTAAATGGAGTCAAGTTAGGTAAAGAGGCAGTACAGAGAGTTCTGGGTGTTCTTGTACACCAGTCAATGAAGGTAAGCATGCAGGTACAGCAGTTAGTGAAGAAGGCTAATAGCATGCTGGCCTTCATAACAAGAGGGATTGAGTATAGAAGCAAAGAGGTTCTTCTGCAGCTGTACAGGGCCCTGGTGAGACCACACCTGGAATACTGTGTGCAGTTCTGGTCTCCAAATTTGAGGAAAGACATTCTGGCTATTGAGGGAATGCAGCGTAGGTTCACGAGGTCAATTCCTGGAATGGTGGGACTACCTTATGCTGAAAGACTGGAGCGACTGGGCTTGTATACCTTTGAGTTTAGAAGACTGAGAGGGGATCTGATTGAGACGTATAAGATTATGAAAGGATTGGACACTCTGGAGGCAGGAAACATGTTTCTGCTGATGGGTGAGTCCCGAACCAGAGGGCACAGCTTAAAAATACGGGGTAGACCATTTAGGACAGAGATGAGGAGAAACGTCTTCACCCAGAGAGTGGTGGCTGTGTGGAATGCTCTGCCCCAGAGGGCAGTGGAGGCCCAGTCTCTGGATTCATTTAAGAAAGAGTTGGATAGAGCTCTCAAGGATAGTGGAATCAAGGGTTATGGAGATAAAGCAGGAACAGGATACTGATTGAGGTTAATCAGCCATGATCATGTTGAATGGTGGTGCAGGCTCGAAGGGCAGAATGGCCTACTCCTGCACCTATTGTCTGTTGTCTGTTGTCAATTGTCTCACAAGGAGATCAGAAAATGTTCATACAGCTGACACTTGGAATGGGGTAGGGATTACTTTCTGAGTTGTGTTTGGACAGACTGTGCCTATACCCAGTGGAGTTTGGAACAATGAGAGGGATCACATTGTAACATGAAGATCTTGATAAGGTGGATACTGAGGGCAGGTTCCCTCCTCTGGGAGAGGGTAGGCCTAGAGGACATTGTTTAGGAATGACAGCTCTCCCTTGACAGAGATGAACGGAATCTTTCTCTTTCTGAGGGTGGGTCATTATTGTGTGGAATTTGACTGCCTAGAGAGCAGGGATGGGTCGGGTTAGATATTTGATCAATGAGGGATCAAGGGTTAAGGGAGAGCAAACAGGAGGATGGAATGGACCAACAGGAGGTCAGCCATGATCGTATGGAATGTATCGTGATCAGGTGAGGAGGGGTGAATTGTATTCCTTCTGCAAGGTTTGTGAAGGTTTGTAGCTCAGCTTGAGGTTTAGGGTGTAGGTTCGCTCGCTGAGCTGTAGGTTTGATATCCAGACGTTTCATTACCTGGCTCGGTGAGTATTCCTTCTTTTTAACTCCCTCAGTTGCCATTACACGGAGCTGTATCAGACTTCAATTAAAACCAGTATTGGCAGTACGGACTCGATGGGCTGAAGGGCCTCTTTTGTGCTGTACAATTCTCAGATTCTAAAATGAAGAAACCAATTCCAAGGTTTTGTAGAGAGAAAGAAAGATGAATTTTATTTACAAACCCCGCAGAAAGAAATAAAACATAACAACAAGCATAAACAGACCCATACGGTCATGGTATGAACATGGGAAAGGCCAAGGTCATGGTATGAACATGGGAAAGGCTTTGATGTCATTGGTAGACCAGGAATAGGCAGGTTTCAATAAATCCTCAGATTTTTTTGAAAGTTGGTTTTTGTGGGATGTGAGTGTCACCGGCTGGGCCCAGTATTTATTGCCTGTCCCTAGTTGCCCCCTTGAGAAGGTGGGGGTGAGCTGCCTTGTTGACCCGCTGCAGTCCATGTGCTGCGTGTTGACCCACAACGTCCCTGAGGGAGGGAATTCCAGGATTCTGACCCAGTGACAGTGAAGGAACGGCGATATATTTCCCAGTCAAGATGGGGAGTGGCTCAGAGGGGAATCTGCACGGGGTGGTGTTCCCGTGTATCTGCTGCCCTTGTCCTTCTAGATGGAAGTGATCATGGGTTTGGATCCTTGAGGTGTTCAATAGACAATAGACAATAGGTGCAGGAGTAGGCCATTCTGTCCTTCGAGCCTGCACCGCCATTCGATATGATCATGGCTGATCATCCTTAATCAGTATCCTGTTCCTGCCGTATCTCCATAACCCTTGATTCCACTATCTTTGAGAGCTCTATCCAACTCTTTCTTAAATGAATCCAGAGAGTGGGCCTCCACTGCCCTCTGGGGCAGAGCATTCCACACAGCCACCACTCTCTGGGTGAAGACGTTTCTCCTCATCTCTGTCCTAAATGGTCTACCCCGTATTTTTAAGCTGTGTCCTCTGGTTCAGCACTCACCCATCAGCGGAAATATGTTTCCTGCCGCCAGAGTGTCCAATCCTTTAATAATCTCAATCAGATCCCCTCTCAGTCTTCTAAACTCAAAGGTATACAAGCCCAGTCGCTTCAGTCTTTCAGTGTAAGGTAATCCCGCCATTTCAGGAATTGACCTCGTGAACCTACGCTGCACTCCCTCAATAGCCAGAATGTCTTTCCTCAAATTTGGAGACCAGAACTGCACACAGTACTCCAGGTGTGGTCTCACCAGGGCCCTGTACAGCTGCAGAAGAACCTCTTTGCTTCTATACTCAATTCCTCTTGTTATGAAGGCCAGTATGCTATTAGCCTTCTTCATGACCTGCTGTACCTGCATGCTTACCTTCATTGACTGGTGTACAAGAACACCCAGATCTCTCTGTACTGCCCCTTTACCTAACTTGACTCAATTTAGGTAGTAATCTGCCTTCCTGTTCTTGCCACCAAAGTGGATAACCATACATTTATCCACATTAAACTGCATCTGCCATGCATCTGTCCACTCACTAACTTGTCCAGGTCACCCTGTAATCTCCTAACCTCCTCATCACATTTCACCCTGCCACCCAGGTTTGTATCATCAGCAAATTTGCTAATGTTATTGCTGATACCATCTTCTATATCATTAACATATATTGTAAAAAGCTGCGGTCCCAGCACGGATCCCTGCGGTACCCCATTGGTCACTGCCTGCCATTCCGAAATGGAGCCGTTTATCACTACCCTTTGTTTCCTATCAGCCAACCAATTTTCAATCCAATCTAGTACTTTGCCCCCAATACCATGCGCCCTAATTTTACTCACTAACCTCCTGTGTGGGACTTTATCAAAAGCTTTCTGAAAGTCTGACCCAGAGATTTTTAAAATGATATCTTGTATCCCCAGCAGTTGGTGAACTTTGCACATTTTCTTGCATTCTCAGCAACTGGATTTCTTTCTGATTTACTTTATTACTGGACAATGTTTTTCAAGAGGTTGAGAGTAAGACTGTCCAGGCAAATCCACTTTCTGTACTGTGGCTTCAAAGCGGTTGTCTGAAATACTGTTCTCATGTGTATCCCTGTGTCTGGCTTTATTGGTCTGTTTCCCAAAACTGGATAATCTAGAGTGCCTTTCATCTTAATATGTGAATCCTACAGGAAGATGTCAGTCAGACAGCAGATGCAGTTCTTTTGATGACATGTTAATTTTAGTTTAGACTGGGGCTTGTTGATTGATTTGCTTCATGAAGCTTGGCTCAACCTGGTCAGATGATAACACTGGTCAGTATTACTTTGGTCAGTGTTAACCGTTTTTAAACCCATTTTAGTCCAGGAAAGATCCCAGGTTTAAAAATCCAAGGATGGAGTCAGAGATTCCTCGTCCATTTCACCACCATAAATGAAGAAGGAGGGCTGGCTGTTTGCTCTGCTCCTGTTCTCTTACAGTGGTGTCAGTGCACAGGCCAGTGTGGAGCTGCTTTTAATGGCTCTCTCTGTAAACAGCAACTGAGCAACCACTGTTCCCAAATTAAGCTGAGAGTTCGTGTTACAGGCTTCTCAATGTCCTGGGCTATTCGTAGACTGTGAAATATCAGTGTTAAATTAGCAGAGCAACAAAATGAGTCTCGTGCTGTATTCCTTTTTTAGTTGAAGCCTGTCCTGGTCTTTGCTGTGACTTGGTTTGTGGCTGAGCTGAGACATTCATCCACACAATGTGATGATTGGTGTCACCAGTCTGATTTCTGGTTGGCTCTGTTCTAGCTCAGGAAAGCTCCACACCCTAACCTCAGCCATGCTGAATGAAGAAGTGGTTAGAGATTGGATTGCATCGTGCTGACTGAGTAACACTGAGGTATAGCCCTGGATTGTGAACCGGTCCTGTCGCTCCCTCCCTCCCTCCCTGACGACATTCACTCACCCTCTGGATTCTTACTCACTCCCTGGCCCCGTGCCAGGAATTCACTGCAGCCCGTGGCAGTGAGCAAGCAACTGTTCAGATTTCCTCTCTAATTTCTTCCACGCTCTCCCGCCCCTCTCCCTGTCGCCTCCATTCATTCACTTTGCTGTTGCTGCTGCCTTCAAACAGCAGATCACCTACACAGCGATACCTGTGAGTGCAGCCTCTTCCCATCTGACTGATCATTCCTGAGGGGCAGGAGAGTGTACAGGGCTGCTGTCTCTCTCTCTCACTCACTCACTCTCTCTCTCTCTGTCTGAGTGGAGCTGCCTTACAGTCCGTTCCTCTGCCAGATCTCTGAAATAGTCAGCCAGGAGACTCACTTTAACCATGGTGGCTGGTATTTTAATGTCACTGCGTGAGCTCAGGAACATTTATGAGCTGTTGTTCCGTGATGGTGTCATAGTGGCAAAGGATGACCGCCGACCACAGAGTCAGCACCCTGAGGTGCAGGGAGTCACCAACCTCCAAGTGATACAAGCTCTTCGCTCCCTGAAATCCCGTGGTTACGTGCGAGAAAGCTACGTGTGGAGACACCACTACTGGTACCTGACTGACGAGGGAATCCACTTCCTCCGACAGTACCTCCACTTACCCACCGATATTGTCCCAGGGTCACTGCGGAGAGTGTCGAAGACAACAGCAAGGGGCCGTGCTCCTGTGGCCCAGTCTGGTCCTATCCCCAGGCCCGAGGGGCACACCGACAGGCAGCAATATCGACGAATCCAGAAGCTGAGTGTCGACAAGTTAACTGGGGTTGAGCTTGGATCAAAACCAACCCCCAAACCAGGTTAGCGAAAGCCCCCTCTCTCCTTCTCTCTCTCTCTCTCTCTCTTGCTATCCTTTTCCCAACATTCTCTCCAACACTCTGATTCCATGATCCATGTGACTCACAACCGGCTCAGCTTTCTGACACCTCCCACAACTTCCTTTAACCAGCCCATCCATATCCAACCTCCGACAGTGCGGCACTCCCTCAGCACTGACCCTCCGACAGGGCACACTCCCACAGCACTGACCCTCCGACAGTGCCCACTCCCTCAGCACTGACCCTCCGACAGTGCCCACTTCCTCAGCACTGACCCTCCGACAGTGCGGCACTCCCTCAGCACTGACCCTCCGACAGTGCAGCACTCCCTCAGCACTGACCCTCCGACAGTGCCCACTCCCTCAGCACTGACCCTCCGACAGTGCCCACTCCCTCAGCACTGACCCTCCGACAGTGCAGCACTCCCTCAGCACTGACCCTCCGACAGTGCGGCACTCCCTCAGCACTGACCCTCCGACAGTGCGGCACTCCCTCAGCACTGACCCTCTGACAGTGCCCACTCCCTCAGCACTGACCCTCCGACAGTGCAGCACTCCCTCAGCACTGACCCTCCGACAGTGTCCACTCCCTCAGCACTGACCCTCCGATAGTCCGGCACTCCCCCAGCACTGATCCTCTGACAGTGCAGCACTCCCTCAGCACTGACCCTCTGACAGTGCAGCACTCCTTCAATACTTACTCTCTGACAGTGCGGCACTCCCTCAGCACTGACCCTTTGACAGTGCGACACTCCCTCAGCACTGACCCTCCGATAGTGCCCTCTCCCTCAACACTGACCCTCTGAAAGTGCGACGCTGTGATATGGACCAGGTGTTTGAGCCTGTCTCACTGAACTTTGAATGGACATAGGAATCAGAAGAAGACCTTACAGCGTATTGGAAGTGCTCTGACCTTTTACAAGTTCCTTGGGAGTCTGCCTGCTCATTTCCACATTCTCCCTCCTTCTGACAGACATTCTCCCTCCTTCTGACAGACATTCACTCCCATATTTCTTTAAAATGTGTTAACCTCTGCCTTAAAACTGCTCAACAACACCAGCTCCACTGGTTTGTGGGAAAGATAATTCATAATTTCCACAAAAAAAGGTTCCCCTTCTCTCCATCTTAAGTGGGGTTTCCCATGTTTTGAATCTTTCTCCCTCAGTCCTTGTCTGTCACAGAAGTGAAAATACCATTTTCACACCAGATTTACGCAGACTCCTCAGTATGTCAGAGCAACAGTTTACCTTTGGGTTTTGATCTTTGAGTTGTCATTGTCTACAGGTTTAGTACCAGAGGACTGGAGGGTTGCAAATGTTGTGCCCTTGTTCAAGAAGGGCAGCAGAGATGACCCAGGTAATTATAGACCAGTGAGTCTTACTTCTGTTGTAGGAAAGGTTTTGGAAATGATTAAAAGAGATAAGATTTATAATCATCTAGCAAGCAACAATTTGATTTCACAGAGTCAACATGGTTTCGTCAGGGGCAGGTCATGTCTCACAAACCTCACTGAGTTTTTGAGAAGGTGACCAAGCATGTAGATGAGGGTAGGGCAGTTGACGTGGTATACATGGACTTCAGTAAAGCCTTTGATAAGGTTCCACATGGTAGGCTGTTGGAGAAAATGCAGAGGTATGGAATTGAGGGTGATTTAGCAGCTTGCATTAGAAACTGGCTTTCTGAAAGAAGGCAGCAAGTGGTGGTTGATGGAAAATATTCAGCCTGGAGTCCGGTTACTAGTGGTGTGCCACAAGGGTCTGTTTTGGGACAACTGCTGTTTGTCATTTTTATAAATGACTTAGACGCAGGCATAGGTGGATGGATTAGTAAATTTGCAGGTGACACTAAAGTCGGGGGAGTAGTGGTCAGTGTGGAAGAATGTTACAGGTTGCAGGGGGACTTGGATAAACTGCAGAATTGGGCTGAGAGGTGGCAAATGGAGTTCAATGCAGCTAAATGTGAGGTGATGCACTTTGGGAAGAATAACAGGAAGGCAGAGTACTGGTCAGTGGAAAGATTCTTGGTAGTGTGGATGTGCAGAGGGATCTTGGAGTCCCATGTACATAGATCCCTGAAAGTTGCCACCCAGGTGGATAGTGCTGTTAAGAAGGCATACGGTGTGATAGGTTTTATTCGTAGAGGGATTGAGTTCCGGAACCGCAATATCATGCTGCAACTATACAAAACGCTGGTGCGTCCACACTTGGAATATTGTGTACAGTTCTGGTCCCCATATTTCGGGAAGGACGTGGAAGCATTGGAAAAGATGCAGAGGAGATTTATCAGGATGTTGCCTGGTCTGGAGGGAAGGTCTTATGAGGAAAGGCTGAGAGACTTGGGTCTGTTCTCATTGGAAAGAAGGCGGCTAAGAGAGGATTTGATGGAGACATACAAAATGATCAGAGGATTAGATAGGGTAGACAGTGAAAGACTTTTTCCTAGGATGATGGTGTTAGCGTGTACGAGGGGACATAACTACAAATTGAGGGGTGATAGATTTAAGACAGAAGTTAGAGGCAGGTTCTTCACTCAGAGAGTGGTAAGGGTGTGGAATGCACTACCTGCTAATGTAGTTAACTCAGCCACATTAGGGAGATTTAAACAGTCCTTAGATAAGCACATGGATGATTTTGGGATAGTGTAGGGGACGAGCTGAGAATAGTTCACAGGTCGGTGTAACATCGAGGGCCGAAGGGCCTGTTCTGTGCTGGATTGTTCTATGTTCTATGTTCTACCTCCAAGCCTGCTCCATCATTCACTTAAATTATTGGATCCGGTGCAATGCCCATTCCCCTTGATAGCGTTTCTATCAAGTTGTCAATCTGTTTCTGCCTTGTGTCTGCTGGAAGGTGGAGCTCTCCTGCCCTCTGAGGCAGGGACTTGTAAAGATTCATTTTGCTCTCGGTGAAGACATTGCTCCTTATTTGAATAAATGTCAGGAGGAGATAGTCAGATTGTTAGTGAGTAATGGGTTGACGGGTTGTGGAGATTAGGCAGGTTGGTGGAGTTGAGGCTGAGATATGATCAGCCATGATTGAATGCAGTAATGGAGCAGATCCAAGGGGCTGAATGGGCTCCTCCTGTTCCTAGTTGTTATGTCCCTTATTCTGAAACTGTCCCCTCGTTTTCACCACCTCATGGTCAGGATATCTCTTCCTCCATTGACCCTGTCTGCCCCTTGCTGTATTTCCAAAGTTTTGATGAGGTCATCTCTCGTTCTTCTAAAACTCCAGAGAATACCAGCCTGGCCTGCTCACTGTCTCGGAGCACAGTCCCACTGTCCCAGGGACTCAGCCTGGTGACTCTCTGTAGCACTCCCTCAAGCCTGTCCTTCGTTACGGGAGAGAACCAGCACCAGACAGAACGCTGGCTTTGGCAAAACAATTACCAAAACGGCAACAATGCACCAAAGAGTAGCTTGGCCCCTGCACATTCAGGAAAGACTTTTGTGGCACAGTGATAATTTCCCTCACTCTGACCCAGGAGAGCCAGGATCACATTCCCAGCTTCTCCAGACCAGCTTGATGAGAATGTCTACACCTGTACAGTCATCATTGTATTGGGGGCTAGTTGGCTGGGCGCTGGTTTGTGATATACAGTGAGTCCAATGCTGTCGGTTCAACTCCTGTACTGGCTGAGGTTACATGATGGATAATCCTCCTCAACCTCTCGCCTTGTCTGAGCCGGGGTGATACTTAGGTTAAACCATCACCAGTCATCTCTCTCTCTCTCTCTCTCTCTCTCTCTCTCTCTCTCTCCCCCATTGAGCGAGCAGCCCTATGGTCTGATCAGGCTGTACCCCAGCTGTGGTCTTACCCGTGTACCACTGAAACAACACATGGTCCTGCACTCCCATCCTCTTCAGATGAAGATGACATATCATTTGACCTCGTGATTGCTGGCTTCATATTAACTTTCAGTGACTGATGAACAAGGACACCCAGGTACCTTTAGATGTTTAGGTCAGAAGAATGAGACTGAATCATACAAAATCCTTAAGGGATTTGACAGAGTGGATGTGGAAAGGTTGCTTCCGTATGTGGGGATGAGCTGAAAATGTGTTGCTGGAAAAATGCAGCAGGTCAGGCAGCATCCAAGGAGCAGCAGAATCGACGTTTCAGGCATAAGCACTTTCCTGAAGAAGGGCTCATGCCTGAAATGTTGATTCTCCTGTTCCTTGGATGCTGCCTGACCTGCTGCGCTTTTCCAGCAACACATTTTCAGCTCTGATTTCCAGCATCTGCAGCCCTCACTTTCTCCTAGAAGATTTTAACCCTACTGCGAATCCTCTTGCAAGGATGCCTTCCTTGAAGAAGCTCTCTTCCTCCCTCTACAAGGATTTCAGTGAGTCCCTCTCTCACTGCACACCCCAGGTCATTTCCTCTGCCCAGAAAGATTCCTGAAGAAGGGCTCATGCCCGAAACGTCGGTTCTCCTGCTCCTTGGATGCTGCCTGACCTGCTGTGCTTTTCCAGCAACACATTTTCAGCTCTGATCTCCAGCATCTGCAGTCCTCACTTTCTCCGTATGTGGGAATGTCTAGGTCCAGAGGGTATATTTGCAGAATAAGATGTAACCCTTTTTAGACAAAAATGAGGAGGAATTGTTCTGTAAGAGGGAAGTGATTCTGTGGAATTCTTTCCCATAGAATCTGTGGAGGCTGGGTCATTAAGTATATTCCAGGCTGAGACAGACTGAATTGTAGTCAGTAAGGAAATCAAGGATCATGGTGTAAAGGCAGGGAATAGGAGTCGAGGATGATTAGATTAACCATGATCTCATTGAGTCGTGGAGCAGACTCGATGGGCTGAATGGCCTCCATCTGCTCTGACATCTTCTGGTTCACTAATGTTCTTTAGGGAAGGAACTCCTTCCTCTGGTTTGGCTGATATGTGACTCCAGACCCACAGCAATCTAGTGGCTTTGAACCACCATCTGAAATGGCCAAGAGAGACACTCTGTCCATGGAGTAATAGCGAAGGTCAGCCAAGGTTGGTCTTGTGAGTGATGTCCATATCCCATCAAAGATAAAAACCTATTGACCCACGATGCCCTGGGGGAGGGACTTCATGGATTCTGACCCAGCGACACTGAACTAACAAGTCAGGATGGTGAGTGGCTGGGAGGGGAACTTGCAGGGGGTGGTGTCCCCATGTATCTACTGCCCTTGTCCTTCTAGATGGAAGTGGTTGTGAGTTTGTAAGGTACTGTCTGAGAATCTTTGGTGAGTTTCTGCAGTGCATCTTGTAGATAGTACACACTGCTGCTACTGAGTGTGGGTGGTGGAGGGGGTGGGTGTTTGTGGATGTGGTACCAATCTAGTGGCTGCTTTGTCCTGGATGGTGTTGAGCTTCTTGAGTGTTGGAGCTGGCCCCATCCAGGGGCGAGTGGGGAGTATTCCAACAACACTCCTGACTTGTGCCTTGTAGGTGGTGGACAGGTTTTCAGGCAGTATGAAATGCCTTTAGCCATTTCTTGTTAACAAATTGAGTGAATCGTAGACAAGACCTTTACCAGATTGGTGTAACAGGGCTCAGAGCATTTAATTGAACTCTCCAGAAGCTGGGGGGTTTGATTAGATTAGATTCCCTACAGTGTGGAAACAGGCCCTTCGGTCCAACAAGTCCACACTGGCCCTCCGAAGAGTAACCCACCCAGACCCATTTGAATGAACCATTCCAGGAAAGTTTCCTGGAAGCATATGTACTCTGAATACAGAAAGAGGATTGGAGTATGAGAGAGTAGGGAAGTCATATTGCAAATGTATAAGGTGCTGGTGAAACCACATCTGATGTACTGGAAGCAGTTTTGGCCCCCTTATTTAAGGAAAGATATCATTTAATTGAGACAGTACAGAGAATGTTCACTTGGATGATCCCTGGTATGGAGGGATTGCCTCATGAGCATTACAGAGATTGTGACTCTACTCCCGGAGTTCAGGAGAATGAGAGGTAACCTCATTGAAACTTAATGGATTCTGAAGGGGTTTGACTGGATAAATGATGAGAGGATGTTTTACCCCATGGAAGAGTCTAGGTCCAAAGGTTAAAGTTGCTAAGGGAGACAGTGAATGGGTAACCAAAAGACAGAGAAGGAGTAGGAAGGCAGTGCAGGTGTCCCCTGCGGTCATCTCCCTCCGAAACAGGTACATCGTTTTGGATACTGTTGGGGGCGATGGCTCACCAGGGGAGGGCAGCAGTTGCCAGGACCATGGCACCGTGGTGGGCACTGCTGTTCAGGAGGGTGGGAAAAAGACTCATAGAGCCATAGTCATAGGGGATTCTATTGTGAGGGGAGTAGATAGGCGGCTCTGTGGGTGAAAATGGGACTCCCGGATGGTATGTTCCCTCCCAGGTACTCGGGTCAGGGATGTCACCGACCGGCTGCAGAGCATTCTCAAAGGGGAGGGTGAACAGCCAGTTGTCTTGGTGCATACAGGCACCAACGATATAAGTAAAGAACAAGATGTGGTCCTGAAAGCAGAATTCAGGGAGCTGGGGGAGAAGTTAAAGGGGAGGACCTCAAAGGTAGTGATCTCGGGATTACTCCCAGTGCCACGTGCTAGCCAGGGTAGAAATGAAAGAAATCGGCAGGATCAACACGTGGCTTGAGGGATGGTGTAGGAGGGACGGGGTCAGAATTGTTGGACATTGGGACCGGTTCTGGGAAGGTGGGACTATTACAAAAGGGACGGTCTACACCTGAACCAGACTGGAACCAATGTCCTTGGGGGAGATTTTGCTCCTGCTGTTGGGGAGGTTTTAAACTAATGTGGCAGGGGCTGGGGACCAGAAGAGAAAACAAGTAGGCAGTGAGATGGAGACTGGAGACTGTAGGGATCATGAAGATAGCATTAATAAAGGGAAGGGGAGGCAGAGAGCAGGTGAGCGCAAAGGAACTGGTGGCCTGAAGTGCATCTAATTTACTGCAAGGAGTATAGTGGGTAAGGCAGATGAACTTCGGGCTTGGATTGGTGCCTGGGAGTATGATGTTATTGTGATCACAGAGACTTGTTTGAAGGAAGGGCGTGATGATTGGCAAATAAATGTTCCAGGATATAGACACTTCAGACAGGACAGGGAGGGAAGTAAAAGGGGAGGTGGAGTTGCATTGCTGATTAGGGACGATATCACGGCTGTGCTAAAGGAGGACACTATGGAGGGCTTGGGCAGTGAGGCATTATGAGTGGAGCTGAGAAATAAGAAGGGTGCAGTTACATTGTTGGGGCTGTATTACAGGCCTCCCAACAGTGAGCGTGAGGTAGAAGAACAAGTAGGTAAACAGATTATGGAGAGGTGTAGCGGCAATAGGGTAGTGGTGATGGGAGATTTTAATTTTCCCAACATTGACTGGGATACACTTAGCGTCAGACGTCTGGGTGGGGCAGAATTTGTAAGAAGCATCCAGAAGAGTTTTCTAGAGCAGTATATCAATAGTCCGATGAGGGAAGGGGCCATATTGTACCTGGTACTGGGGAATGAGCCAGGACAAGTGGTAGAAGTTGCAGTGAGGGATTTCTTTGAGAACAGCGACCACAATTCTGTAAGTTTTAGAATACTCATAGATAAAGATGAGAGTGGTCCTAAGGGAAGAGTACTAAACTGGGCCAAGGCCAATTATATCAAAATTAGGCAGGAGCTGGGAAATGTGGATTGGACACAACTATTTGAAGGGAAGTCCACATTTGAGCTGTGGGAGGTTTTCAAAGATAGGTTAAAGATAGTGCAGGATAGGCATGTTCATTTGAAGGCAAAGGATAGGAAAGGCAAGATTCGTGAACCGTGGATATCAGGAGAAATCATATGAGTAGCCAAGAGGAAAAGGGAAGCGTACATAAGGTCTAGGCAGCTAAGAACAGAACGGGCCCTTGGAGGAATATCAGAAGAGTGGGACAAGTCTTAAACGAGGAATCAAGCGGCTAAAAGAGGTCATGAAAAAGCTTTAGCTTGCAGAATTAAGGAGAATCGCAAAGCATTTTATTCTTATATAAGCAGCAAGCGGGTAACTAGAGAAAGGATTGGTCCACTAAAGGATAACGAAGGAAGGCTGGGTGTCGAACCTGAGAGAATGGATGAGATTCTGAATGATTACTTTGCATCAGTGTTCACTGAGGAGAGGGACATGAAGAATGTTGAGATTAGAGATAGACTTTTGATTAGTCTGGATCACGTTGACATAAGCAGGGAAGATGTGTTGGGTAGGCTAGAGGTTATTAAGGTGGATAAATCCCCAGGACCAGATGGGATCTATCCCAGGTTGCTGAGGGAGGCGAGAGAGGAAATAGCTGGGGCCCTGACAGATATCTTTGTGGCATCCTTAAACACAGGGGAGGTGCCGGAGGACTGGAAGGTTGCTCATGTTGTCCCCCAGTACAAGAAAGGTAGTAGGGATATTCCGGGTAACTACAGACCAGTGAGCCTGACGTCAGTGGTGGGAAAGTTGCTAGAGAGGGTACTGAGGGATAGGATCTATTTATACTTAGAAAAGAATGGGCTTATCAGTGAGAGGCAACATGGTTTTGTGCGGGGGAGATCGTGCCTTACCAACTTAATAGAGTTCTTCGAGGAAGTGACCAAGTTGATAGATGAAGGAAGGGCTGTTGATGTCATACACATGGACTTTAGTAAGGCGTTTGAAAAGGTTCCCCGTGGCAGACTAATCGAGAAAGTGAAGTCACATGGTGTGCAGGGTGTTCTAGCAGGTGGATAAAGAACTGGTTGAGCAACAGGAGACAGAGAGTAGTAGTTGAAGGGAGTTTCTCAAAATGGAGAAAGGTGGACAGTGGTGTTCCACAGGGGTCAGTGTTGGGGCCACTGTTGTTTGTAATACATAAATGATGTGGAAGAGGACACTGTTGGTATGATCAGCAAGTTTGCAGATGACATGGAGATTAATAGAATAGCAGAAAGCATAAGGGACTGTCAGAGAATACAGGAGTATATAGACAGACTGGAGAGTTGGGCGGAAAAGTGGCAGATGGAGCTCAATCCAGACAAATGTGAGGTGATGCATTTTGGGAAGTCTAATTCTACAGTGAATTATACAGTAAATGGAAGAGCCTTGGGAAAAGTTGTTGGGCAGAGAGATCTGGGAGTGCAGGTCCATTGTACCCTGAAGGTTGCTGCACAGGTGGATAGAGTGGTCAAGAAGGCTTATGGTATACTTGCCTTCATTGGATGGGTTATTGAATATAAGAGCTGGCAGGTCATGTTAAAATTGTATAAGACATTGGTTTGGCCACATTTAGAATACTGTGTACAGTTCTGGTCGCCACATTACCAATAGGATGTGGACGCTTTGGAGAGGGTGCAGAGAAGGTTTACGAGGATGTTGCCTGGTATGGAAGGTGCTAGCTATGAAGAGAGGTTGAGTAGGTTAGGTTTATTTTCACTAGAAAAAAGGAGATTGAGGGTGGACCTGATTGAGGTTTACAAAATCCTGAAGGGTATGAAGTTAAAAATCCCACAACACCAGGTTATAGTCCAACAGGTTTAATTGGAAGCACACTAGTTTTCGGAGCGACGCTAGTTCATCAGGTGATAGTGGAGGGCTCAATCCTAACACAGAATTTATAGCAAAAATTTACAGTGTGATGTAACTGAAATTATACATTGAAAAATTGATTGTCTGTTAAGCCTTTCATCTGTTCAAATACAGTGATAGTTTCACTTCTTTCATGTGTAAATCACAAAACCCTTTTTTTTAAAGTTGCATTCTCAGGTTAGCTGTTAACAATGGTGATAGCTAGACAATATGTTGAAGGTGTTAGCCCCCTGTGTTTCTGTCTATGACCTGATGTTTAGATTGATTCCAATCTAAAAAGTGAGATAACGGAGTTTTACATAAATTCATGCAGTTTTTGAGCTCAGAGTTCACATGAATGTATGCAGTTTGGATCGGCTCAGGCTTGGAGGGCCGAAGGGCCTGTTCCTGGGCTGTACATTGTCTTTGTTCTTTGTTCAAAGTGCAAAGTCTCAGAATACTGGGACACCAATTGATGACCGAGATGAGGAGGAATGTCTTCTGTCAGAACGTTGTAAGTCTTTGTAACTCCTTGCCACAGAGAGCTGGGGGTCAGAGTCTTCATGTATATCTAAGGCTGAGGTCAATAGATTCTTGATCAGTTGGGGACCCAATCATTATGGAGAAAGGGCAGGAAAATGTAGGAATGTTGGGTCAGCCATGATCCTATTTGAATGGTGGACAGGCTTAAGGGTCTGTAAAGGGTGCTCCTGTTTCTATTTCTGATTATCTTCAGGAATCCTTACCTTGTGTCTGTGCTGGCTTTCTGAAAGAGATGCTGAGCTTGTGACCCACCTTGTTCCTTATGTTCCTCATCCTCAAGAACTGTGCTTTAAAATGCTATCGGAACGATGTTGTGAAACTTGAAAGGGTTCAGGAAAGATTTACAAGGATATTGCCAGGGTTGGAGGGTCTGAGCTACAGGGAGAGGCTAAACAGGCTGGGGCTGTTTTCCCTGGAGTTTCGGAGGCTGAGGGGTGACCTTATCGAGGTTTATAAAATCATAAGGGGCATGGATAGGGTAAATAGTCAGCGTCTTTACCTGTGGTGGGGGAGAAAGATTTAAAAGGGACTTAAGGGGTAACTTTTTCACACAGAGGGTGGTAGGTGTATGGAATGAGCTGCCAGAGGATGTGGTGGAAGCTGGTACAATTGCAACATTTAAGAGGCATCTGGATGAGTATATGAATAGAAGGGTTTGGAGGGATATGGGCCAAGTTCTGGCAAATGGGATTAGATTAGGTTAGGATATCTGATTGGCGTGGATGAGTTAGACCAAAGGGTCTATTTCTGTGCTGTACATCTCTATGGCTGTATGATCACACCTTTTTTAAAGATTGAACAGTCCAGTTCCTGACATTTCTCTTGGAGATCTTTTCACAATCTTTAAAATCTCGGCACTCTTATAAACTTGTACTGCATTGCCATTCAACTTTCTCAGTTACAGAGGGAGCAGTGCACATTTCCCTGGGTCATTCAAGTGTGGTCAAGGCTGAGACAGAGTTTTAACCAGACAGGGGGATCCAGAGGCAAGGCATAAAAATGGAGGTGCTGTCACATTCACGGTTTCACATTTCGCTTCCTTGAGCTTCGGTCACTGGCCAGTGCTTCTGCATGTTGTGTTAATGATATCCTGAAATCCTAAACTTTTAGCTAGTTTCCTGTCCAAGGTTTAGAATTGTTGCTGCTCCTAAACTCTGAGTCACTAATCAAACAATTCCAAAAGAGATGGACTGACTCATAGAATCAGCACAAAATAGGCCCTCCATCCCATTCGAGGAGAAAGTGAGGGCTGCAAATGCTGGAGATCAGAGCTGAAAATGTGTTGCTGGAAAAGCGCAGCAGGTCAGGCAGCGTCCAAGGAGCAGGAGAATCCACGTTTCGGGCATAAGCTGATTCCTGAATCTGATTCCTGAAGAAGGACTCATGCCCGAAACATCGATTCTCCTGCTCCTTGGATGCTGCCTGACCTGCTGCGCTTTTCCAGCAACGCATTTTCAGCCTCCATCCCATTCCACCTGCACTAGTCAAATACAATCACCTCATTATTCAAATCCCATTTTTCAGCACTTGGCCCACAGCCTTGTTGCCTCGACCTCACAGGTTTACATCTCAATCCCTCTTCAATGTGATGAGGGTTTCTGCCCCTCCCACTCATTCAGGCTGTGAGGTCCCTCTGAGTAAAAAGGTTTCCCCACATCCACCTCTCCACCTCCTGCCCCTTCCCTTAAATCCATGCCCCTGGTCATTGATCCTTTATCAAAGGGAGGAGTTTCTTCCTGTCTACCGTGTCTATGTCACTCATCATTTCATACATCTCAGTCATGTGCCGTCTCAGTCTCCTCTTGAGGCTGAAAGATAACCATCAAGAACAGCCTTCGATATCTCTCTCCCTCTCTCTCTCTCTCTCTCTGCAGGGTTTCCTCCTGCACTTTGTGGAAGCCTCCTGGTTAGTAATGAGTTACAGACTCTCTGTGAATTGTTTGATTTAGATTCCCTTTGTCATTCAGGGTGTTTTAACATTGGATTCTCCCATTTTTCTCTTCAAAGCAGTGTGTGCAGACTGTTTCTAAACCTTCTCTTCCCTGAACTCTTGAAATGATGCCATCCTGTGTTTGATTAGGGATGATTTGTAATGAAGTACTGAGGAACCTGACTATGAGACAGCACCTTGTAAACTGCGTCTAGAATGTGGTAAAATTTAACACAGAGGTTAAGAGGGTAAAAGACTGTGCAGGGCAGTGAGACTGGTTCAAGAGGCACTGTTGAACCACAGAAACACCAGGAGAGTAGGTTGGGATATCTAGTCAGTGGAGAGCTGGACCGAAGGGTCTGTTTCCGTACTGTACATCTCTAGAACTCTATGACTCTGAGTAGTTTGAATGAGAATGTGATGATAGACTTGTATTTATAAAGTGCATTTTGTAATCTTAGCATGTTCAAAAGTACTTTACAGTTTAATTGACAAGGTATTTTGAAGTGACGATTCTGGGGGGAGATGGGACCTGTACAAGTTGGACAGGTTATATCTGAACTGGAGTGGGATTGACATTCTCATGGGGAGGTTTGTTCATGCTTTTGGGGTTGGTTAGGGAATTGTTAGGGAAGGGATTCTGACCAGCAGTTCACAGGGATAGTAACTGAGATGGAATTAGTAGGTAGGACATGAGGAAATGATTTTAGAAAGCAGAAAAAATGTAGTTGAGACTGTGACCAGGATCAGCAGCCCACCATTTGTGGCTGTAGGGTATTCAGATTGGGATAGAGAGGGGACTAAAACTGAAAAGACGTGTCAAACAATCAAATATTGCAGTGACAAGGGATACTATCTTGGAAGAATTATCAAATGAAGCCATATGCGTTTCTACCAATAACACAAAGGGACAAACACACTGTTGGGTGTGTAGAAAATGTCCCCAATAGCCAGGGAGAGATAGACAGTCATCCTGATCATCACATTCCACAGAAGTTTCAGAATAATAAGGCAGGAATAGTTCAGGAGTTTAACAAACCAAATATTAACTGGAAGGTAGGGAGGGAGCAAAATTCTGAATGAACATCCATCAGAACCTTTCCAACCAAGACAGAGAAGCTCCAGCAAAGAAGCAGTGAGTTCTGGATCAAGTATTTGGAAATGATCCCAGGCTGGAGCATCAGTGTATCCGTGGAGGAGTATTTGGTAGATGATGACCATAACGGAGTTATAGTTATAGAAAAGGATAAGGATAGCTTTGGAATAAAAATTCTAAACTGGGGAAGTCCAATAGCCCACTCTAAAGGCCCCAGTGGCAGACTGGTTCAGACACAAGGGGACCATGTGATCCACAGCAAAGAGACTCATTGGGTTCAAAAATGGCAGATGGGGAGGAGAGAGGCACATGGGTGGGTACGTTTCAGCGTCAGTGAGGGGAGTGTGTCAGTGAGGGGAGTGTGTCAGTGAGGGAAGTGTGTCAGTGAGGGGAGTGTGACAGTGAGGGGAGTGTGTCAGTGAGGTGAGTGTGTCAGTGAGGGGAGTGTGTCAGTGAGGTGAGTATGACAGTGAGGGGGGTGTGTCAGTGAGGTGAGTGTGTCAGTGAGGGAAGTGTGTCAGTGAGGGGAGTGTGACAGTGAGGGGAGTGTGTCAGTGAGGTGAGTGTGACAGTGAGGGGAGTGTGTCAGTGAGGGGAGTGTGTCAGTGAGTGTGTCAGTGAGGGGAGTGTGTCAGTGAGGTGAGTGTGACAGTGAGGTGAGTGTGTCAGTGAGGTGAGTGTGTCAGTGAGGTGAGTGTGACAGTGAGGGGAGTGTGTCAGTGAGGGGAGTGTGACAGTGAGGGGAGTGTGACAGTGTGGTGAGTGTGTCAGTGAGGTGAGTGTGACAGTGAGGGGACTGTGTCAGTGAGGGGAGTGTGACAGTGAGGGGAGTGTGACAGTGAGGGGAGTGTGTCACTGAGGAGAGTGTGACAGTGAGGTGTGTGTGTCAGTGAGGTGAGTGTGACAGTGAGGTGAGTGTGTCAGTGAGGTGAGTGTGTCACTGAGGGGAGTGTGTCAGTGAGGTGAGTGTGACAGTGAGGTGAGTGTGTCAGTGAGGTGAGTGTGACAGTGAGGGGAGTGTGTCAGTGAGGAGAGTGTGACAGTGAGGGATGTGTGTCAGTGAGGGGAGTGTGACAGTGAGGGGAGTGTGTCAGTGAGGGGAGTGTGACAGTGAGGGCAGTGTGTCAGTGAGTGTGACAATAAGGTGAGTGTGTCAGTGAGTGTGACAGTGAGGGAAGTGTGTCAGTGAGGGGAGTGTGACAGTGAGGTGTGACAGTGAGGGGAGTGTGTCAGTGAGGGGAGTGTGACAGGTGAGTGTGACAGTGAGGGGAGTGTGTCAGTGAGGGGAGTGTGTCAGTGAGGTGAGTGTGTCAGTGAGATGAGTGTGACAGGGAGGAGAGTGTGACAGTGAGGTGAGTGTGTCAGTGAGGTGAGTGTGACAGTGAGGAGAGTGTGACAGTGAGGGGAGTGTGTCAGTGAGTGTGACAGTGAGGTGAGTGTGACAGTGAGGGGAGTGTGTCAGTGAGGGGAGTGGGACAGTGAGGGTAGTGTGTCAGTGAGGGGAGTGTGACAGTGAGGGGAGTGTGTCAGTGAGGGGAGTGTGTCAGTGAGGGGAGTGTGACAGTGAGGGGAGTGTGTCAGTGATGGGAGTGTGACAGTGAGGGGAGTGTGTGAGTGAGGGGAGTGTGTCAGTGAGGTGAGTGTGACAGTGAGGGGAGTGTGTCAGTGAGGACAGTGTGTCAGTGAGGTGAGTGTGACAGTGAGGTGAGTGTGACAGTGAGGGGAGTGTGTCAGTGAGTGTGTCAGTGAGGGGAGTGTGTCAGTGAGGGGAGTGTGACAGTGAGGTGAGTGTGTCAGTGAGGTAAGTGTGTCAGTGAGAGAAGTGTGTCAGTGAGGTGAGTGTGACAGTGAGGGGAGTGTGTCAGTGAGTGTGTCAGTGAGGTGAGTGTGACAGTGAGGTGAGTGTGTCAGTGAGGTGAGTGTGACAGTGAGGGGAGTGTGACAGTGAGGGGAGTGTGTCAGTGAGGTGAGTGTGACAGTGAGGTGAGTGTGTCAGTGAGGTGAGTGTGTCAGTGAGGTGAGTGTGACAGTGAGGGGAGTATGACAGTGAGGGGAGTGTGTCAGTGAGGTGAGTGTGTCAGTGAGGTGAGTGTGACAGTGAGGGGAGTGTGACAGTGAGGGGAGTGTGTCAGTGAGGGGAGTGTGACAGTGAGGGGAGTGTGTCAGTGAGGGGAGTGTGACAGTGAGGGGAGAGTGTCAGTGAGGGGCGTCTGACAGTGAGGGGAGTGTGTCAGTGAGGGGAGTGTGTCAGTGAGGGGAGTGTGACAGTAAGGGGAGTGTGTCAGTGAGGTGAGTGTGACAGTGAGGTGAGTGTGACAGTGAGGGGAGTGTGTCAGTGAGGTGAGTGTGTCAGTGAGGTGAGTGTGACAGTGAGGGGAGTGTGACAGTGAGGTGAGTGTGTCAGTGAGGTGAGTGTGACAGTGAGGGGAGTGTGTCAGTGAGGGGAGTGTGACAGTGAGGGGAGTGTGACAGTGAGGTGAGTGTGTCAGTGAGGTGAGTGTGTCAGTGAGGGCAGTGTGTCAGTGAGGGCAGTGTGTCAGTGAGGTGAGTGTGACAGTGAGGTGAGTGTGACAGTGAGGGGAGTGTGTCAGTGAGTGTGTCAGTGAGGGGAGTGTGTCAGTGAGGGGAGTGTGTCAGTGAGGGGAGTGTGACAGTGAGGTGAGTGTGTCAGTGAGGTGAGTGTGTCAGTGAGGGGAGTGTGTCAGTGAGGTGAGTGTGACAGTGAGGGGAGTGTGTCAGTGAGTGTGTCAGTGAGGTGAGTATGACAGTGAGGTGAGTGTGTCAGTGAGGTGAGTGTGACAGTGAGGGGAGTGTGTCAGTGAGGTGTGTGTCAGTGAGGGGAGTGTGTCAGTGAGGTGAGTGTGTCAGTGAGGTGAGTGTGACAGTGAGGTGAGTGTGTCAGTGAGGTGAGTGTGACAGTGAGGGGAGTGTGACAGTGAGGTGAGTGTGTCAGTGAGGGGAGTGTGTCAGTGAGGTGAGTGTGACAGTGAGGGGAGTGTGTCAGTGAGGGGAGTGTGTCAGTGAGGGGAGTGTGACAGTGAGGGGAGTGTGTCAGTGAGGGGAGTGTGACAGTGAGGGGAGTGTGTCAGTGAGGTGAGTGTGACAGTGAGAGGAGTGTGACAGTGAGGGGAGTGTGTCAGTGAGGGGAGTGTGACAGTGAGGGGAGTGTGTCAGTGAGGGGAGTGTGTCAGTGAGGGGAGTGTGACAGTGAGGGGAGTGTGTCAGTGAGGGGAGTCTGACAGTGAGGGGAGTGTGTCAGTGAGGGGAGTGTGTCAGTGAGGGGAGTGTGACAGTAAGGGGAGTGTGTCAGTGAGGGGAGTGTGACAGTGAGGGGAGTGTGTCAGTGAGGTGAGTGTGACAGTGAGGGGAGTGTGACAGTGAGGGGAGTGTGTCAGTGAGGGGAGTGTGACAGTGAGGGGAGTGTGTCAGTGAGGGGAGTCTGACAGTGAGGGGAGTGTGTCAGTGAGGGGAGTGTGTCAGTGAGGGGAGTGTGACAGTAAGGGGAGTGTGTCAGTGAGGGGAGTGTGTCAGTGAGGTGAGTGTGACAGTGAGGTGAGTGTGACAGTGAGGGGAGTGTGTCAGTGAGGTGAGTGTGTCAGTGAGGTGAGTGTGACAGTGAGGTGAGTGTGTCAGTGAGGTGAGTGTGACAGTGAGGGGAGTGTGTCAGTGAGGTGAGTGTGACAGTGAGGGGAGTGTGACAGTGAGGGGAGTGTGTCAGTGAGGTGAGTGTGTCAGTGTGGTGAGTGTGACAGTGAGGGGAGTGTGACAGTGAGGGGAGTGTGTCAGTGAGGTGAGTGTGACAGTGAGGTGAGTGTGACAGTGAGGGGAGTGTGACAGTGAGGTGAGTGTGTCAGTGAGGTGAGTGTGACAGTGAGGTGAGTGTGACAGTGAGGGGAGTGTGTCAGTGAGGGGAGTGTGACAGTGAGGGGAGTGTGACAGTGAGGTGAGTGTGACAGTGAGGGGAGTGTGACAGTGAGGTGAGTGTGACAGTGAGGGGAGTGTGTCAGTGAGGTGAGTGTGACAGTGAGGTGAGTGTGACAGTGAGTTGAGTGTGACAGTGAGGGGAGTGTGACAGTGAGGAGTGTGTGTCAGTGAGGTGAGTGTGACAGTGAGGTGAGTGTGACAGTGAGGGGAGTGTGACAGTGAGGTGAGTGTGTCAGTGAGGTGAGTGTGACAGTGAGGGGAGTGTGACAGTGAGGTGAGTGTGTCAGTGAGGTGAGTGTGACAGTGAGGGGAGTGTGTCAGTGAGGTGAGTGTGACAGTGAGGTGAGTGTGACAGTGAGGTGAGTGTGTCAGTGAGGTGAGTGTGACAGTGAGGGGAGTGTGTCAGTCAGGTGAGTGTGTCAGTGGAGTGTGACAGTGAGGTGAGTGTGACAGTGAGTGGAGTGTGTCAGTGAGGTGAGTGTGACAGTGAGGTGAGTGTGACAGTCAGGTGAGTGTGTCAGTGAGGGGAGTGTGACAGTGAGGTGAGTGTGTCAGTGAGGTGAGTGTGACAGTGAGGGGAGTGTGTCAGTGAGGTGAGTGTGACAGTGAGGTGAGTGTGACAGTGAGGGGAGTGTGACAGTGAGGTGAGTGTGTCAGTGAGGTGAGTGTGACAGTGAGGGGAGTGTGTCAGTGAGGTGAGTGTGTCAGTGGAGTGTGACAGTGAGGTGAGTGTGACAGTGAGGGGAGTGTGACAGTGAGGTGAGTGTGTCAGTGAGGGGAGTGTGTCAGTGAGGTGAGTGTGACAGTGAGGGGAGTGTGTCAGTGAGGGGAGTGTGTCAGTGAGGGGAGTGTGACAGTGAGGGGAGTGTGTCAGTGAGGTGAGTGTGACAGTGAGGGGAGTGTGTCAGTGAGGTGAGTGTGACAGTGAGGGGAGTGTGACAGTGAGGGGAGTGTGTCAGTGAGGGGAGTGTGACAGTGAGGGGAGTGTGTCAGTGAGGCGAGTGTGTCAGTGAGGGGAGTGTGACAGTGAGGGGAGTGTGTCAGTGAGGGGAGTCTGACAGTGAGGGGAGTGTGTCAGTGAGGGGAGTGTGACAGTAAGGGGAGTGTGTCAGTGAGGGGAGTGTGACAGTGAGGGGAGTGTGTCAGTGAGGTGAGTGTGACAGTGAGGGGAGTGTGACAGTGAGGGGAGTGTGTCAGTGAGGGGAGTGTGACAGTGAGGGGAGTGTGTCAGTGAGGGGAGTGTGTCAGTGAGGGGAGTGTGACAGTGAGGGGAGTGTGTCAGTGAGGGGAGTCTGACAGTGAGGGGAGTGTGTCAGTGAGGGGAGTGTGTCAGTGAGGGGAGTGTGACAGTAAGGGGAGTGTGTCAGTGAGGGGAGTGTGTCAGTGAGGTGAGTGTGACAGTGAGGTGAGTGTGACAGTAGGTGAGTGTGTCAGTGAGGTGAGTGTGTCAGTGAGGTGAGTGTGTCAGTGAGGGGAGTGTGTCAGTGAGGGGAGTGTGACAGTGAGAGGAGTGTGACAGTGAGGTTAGTGTGTCAGTGAGGTGAGTGTGACAGTGAGGGGAGTGTGTCAGTGAGGTGAGTGTGACAGTGAGGTGAGTGTGACAGTGAGGGGAGTGTGACAGTGAGGGGAGTGTGTCAGTGAGGTGAGTGTGTCAGTGTGGTGAGTGTGACAGTGAGGGGAGTGTGACAGTGAGGGGAGTGTGTCAGTGAGGTGAGTGTGACAGTGAGGTGAGTGTGACAGTGAGGGGAGTGTGACAGTGAGGTGAGTGTGTCAGTGAGGTGAGTGTGACAGTGAGGTGAGTGTGACAGTGAGGGGAGTGTGTCAGTGAGGGGAGTGTGACAGTGAGGGGAGTGTGACAGTGAGGTGAGTGTGACAGTGAGGGGAGTGTGTCAGTGAGGTGAGTGTGATAGTGAGGTGAGTGTGACAGTGAGGGGAGTGTGACAGTGAGGGGAGTGTGACCGTGAGGGGTGTGTGTCAGTGAGGTGAGTGTGACAGTGAGGTGAGTGTGACAGTGAGGGGAGTGTGACAGTGAGGTGAGTGTGTCAGTGAGGTGAGTGTGACAGTGAGGGGAGTGTGACAGTGAGGTGAGTGTGTCAGTGAGGTGAGTGTGACAGTGAGGGGAGTGTGTCAGTGAGGTGAGTGTGACAGTGAGGTGAGTGTGACAGTGAGGGGAGTGTGACAGTGAGGTGAGTGTGTCAGTGAGGTGAGTGTGACAGTGAGGGGAGTGTGTCAGTGAGGTGAGT
Source organism: Chiloscyllium plagiosum (assembly GCF_037043375.1). Lineage (NCBI taxonomy): Eukaryota > Metazoa > Chordata > Chondrichthyes > Orectolobiformes > Hemiscylliidae > Chiloscyllium > Chiloscyllium plagiosum. The sequence goes on along the minus strand of NW_028270143.1, from coordinate 137,290,309 downwards.
GTGTCAGTGGAGTGTGACAGTGAGGTGAGTGTGACAGTGAGGTGAGTGTGACAGTGAGGGGAGTGTGTCAGTGAGTTGAGTGTGACAGTGAGGGGAGTGTGACAGTGAGGGGAGTGTGTCAGTGAGGTGAGTGTGACAGTGAGGGGAGTGTGACAGTGAGGTGTGTGTCAGTGAGGTGAGTGTGACAGTGAGGGGAGTGTGTCAGTGAGGTGAGTGTGACAGTGAGGGGAGTGTGTCAGTGAGGTGAGTGTGACAGTGAGGGGAGTGTGACAGTGAGGTGAGTGTGTCAGTGAGGTGAGTGTGTCAGTGAGGGGAGTGTGACAGTGAGGTGAGTGTGTCAGTGAGGTGAGTGTGACAGTGAGGGGAGTGTGTCAGTGAGGTGAGTGTGTCAGTGAGGTGAGTGTGACAGTGAGGGGAGTGTGACAGTGAGGTGAGTGTGTCAGTGAGGTGAGTGTGTCAGTGGAGTGTGACAGTGAGGTGAGTGTGACAGTGAGGTGAGTGTGACAGTGAGGGGAGTGTGTCAGTGAGGTGAGTGTGACAGTGAGGGGAGTGTGACAGTGAGGGGAGTGTGTCAGTGAGGTGAGTGTGTCAGTGGAGTGTGACAGTGAGGTGAGTGTGTCAGTGAGGTGAGTGTGACAGTGAGGGGAGTGTGACAGTGAGGTGAGTGTGACAGTGAGGGGAGTGTGACAGTGAGGTGAGTGTGACAGTGAGGGGAGTGTGTCAGTGAGGTGAGTGTGACAGTGAGGGGAGTGTGTCAGTGAGGTGAGTGTGACAGTGAGGTGAGTGTGACAGTGAGGGGAGTGTGTCAGTGAGGGGAGTGTGACAGTGAGGTGAGTGTGACAGTGAGGGGAGTGTGTCAGTGAGGGGAGTGTGACAGTGAGGTGAGTGTGACAGTGAGGGGAGTGTGACAGTGAGGGGAGTGTGACAGTGAGGGGAGTGTGACAGTGAGTTCCAGCCTGGGTTCTGTTGCTGGTATTTGGAGAGTCGCTGTTGCGTTGCCGGGCCCTGGATGTGGTGCCAGAGCCTCTGTCTCTGAGATTACTGCACCCTGTCTCTGAGATTACTGCACCCTGTCTCTGAGATTACTGCACCCTGTCTCTGAGATGACTGCACCCTGTCTCTGTGATTACTGCACCCTGTCTCTGAGCTCCTGCCTGTGGAGTTAAACCAACCGCCTGACAAGCTCTTGGATTTTGATCTTGACGTGTGCCCTTCAATCAGAGGGTATTTTTAACCTGTGCCTCCTCACAGGGGACAGGAGAACCCTGTGCATTGCTGCTTTCTGCTTTATTGAACTCGGAGCTTGAGATCTGTGCCTCTGCCTCTGTCCCTGTCCCCATCTTGCTGTCTCTGTCTGGTTGTGATCAGGTTTTGATGAAAGTCCTTCCAGGTAAGGGGAATCATGACCTTGACACAGATACTGTGTTTTCCACTTTTAAAACTGAGCGACTAGTCATCTGCTTTGAATTCTGTTTTGAATTTAGCGACAGAAACTAACTCTAGCTTCTCTTAAAATACTCTGTGTCCCTCCCTCCGCCGCTCAGTGCCAATCTGCATGAGTTTGGACTGTGGCCAGCTAACTATTTACGTGGTGTAAAGAATAGATTCTGTGCAAGGAAAATGTGACACCTGTCAGAGAGGCAAATACCTCCCCTGTGTGACCTGCCCGTGAGATAGAGGACAAACAGCAATTACACTCACTCACTAGAACCAGGACAAAACTGACAAAATAAAGACCCAGGGAGAAGGAGAAATAGGAGGAGAGAGAGCAGGGGAGCAGCCGGCAGAGCGAGTGAGAGAGAGAGAGACAGGGGAGGGGAAGAGAAACCGTGATAGACAGAGCAGCAAGGACAGAGAGAGAGTGAACAGGGGTCTGTCTCCCAATGTTACTGATTAATGGTCCTTTCTCCACTTGAGGGCTTCCTCGGTACAGTGTTTGTTTGGGGATTTGAAGCCAGTCAGGTCTCTCTCTCTCTGTGTGTATGTGAGAGTGAGCAGGGTCAGTCAGAGGGAGTGAGGGAGTGAGTTCGGGCTGAGGCACAGAGGAGCAGGGAGTGTGATCACACTGACTAGCTGCATTGCAGAGACACACGGAGGGCTGCACCCTGACTGCGTGTAGCTGCTCTCTCCCCTGCAGCTCCCTGTCTGGGTGTGGAGCAGAGACCCTGCCCTGTCCTCCTCCCCCTCCCCATGCTGCCCAGTCCCTCAAGCCCCCTGTTCCCCAGCCTGGTGATAGCTGGACATGTGTTCACTCTGCTCCTGGTCTGGCACTGGAGGGAGAGGCTGAAGCGCAGAGCAGGTAAGGTGCATGATTCGAGGCTCGGGCACGGGGATGATACAGGGCGCTGCTGAAATGCAAACGGAGGGAATGATTACTGTGTCTATCAAACATCGTCACCAACCTCCCTGTGGGGTCCTCCTTAAAAGGGCTACAACACCCTGTGGGGTCCGCCTTAAAACGGCTACCACATCCTGTGGGGTCCGCCTTTTAAAGGACAACCACACCCCGTGAGCACAGTTAACAATGACTAGCTGCTGCTTTGTCGGGTATCTGTGAGGCCCACCTTTTCTTAGGAACAAAAGGAACAACTTTGATGTTTCTCTTTGCAGCAGATTTACTCGAAGTTTTGAAAATAGTGAAGGATTTTGACAGATGGAGGGCTTGTTTCCAGGGGCAGGAGGGCTGGTGACCAGAGGGAATCAGTTAGAGAATCGGGGGGCGGGGGGAGATGTGAATGTTTTGATGCAGTATGACTTTGTAATCTGGAACACAGTGTGAAAGAGCAGGCGGGGGGGGGGGGGGGTGACAGAATCAAAGTGACCAACGGAATTAAGATAAATACGAAGCACACTGTCCAGAGACATTAGGGGAGGGGCTGGGGCAGTGAGACAAATGGTCCAGCACTTTCAGGGAGCCAGAACAACCGGAATGGGCTGAATGGCCTCCTGTATCGTGAGATTCAGTAATTCAAAATGTTGTGTCTCTTGTTATTGCTCAGATCACATATTTATTACATTCAGCAATGAAGGAAGGTTTTGTGATTTTTTATAATGATTGGTAGAGATCTCCTTTGTTTCAGTTTGACTGTACTCATTGTTTTCTGCTTGAGGAAGTTGGTGAATGATCTCAGAGACAGTGTCACTCTATAAATCCTGTCTCCCTTGCATGAGCATATGTTCTAGCCCCCTGGCCCTTGCCCTAGGACTGGGGAGTGATTAATATTATCCCTATCTCACTCTGGTGATGGATCTTACGTAGGTCTGAGCGATGACCTTTCCTGATGTGACTTTGCAGATCTCCCTGTAGAGGATCAATATCAGGATCTGGGCGTGGAGCCCAGAGGCTGCGTAATAGGAGTCAGTCCTGTTCTTCAAATATTAACACCAAGGTAACAAAGTGCAGTCTGGAGACCAGGAACTATCCTCGGGGAGTGCAGCTCAGGTGCCTTAACAGCTGTAAACCCCATCAAAGACATAGCCCCATCTTCCACTCCCTGCTCCAAATGTTTCAGCCAGGTGTCCATCATGATGCAGAGTGGGAGGGTGAGTGAGCCATATCCCCCCCCAGGGTGTAACATTCACAGCTTCATATTTCGATGACTGAGAGATGATCACATGATCACATTGAAACATTCAGGATTCTAATGGGACTTGGCAGGGTCAGAGCTGAGAGGATGTGTCCCCTCACGGGACCAGAGGGAATAGTCTCAGAATAAACATTTACATCAATGACTTGGATGCGAGCATAAGAGGTACAGTTAGTAAGTTTGCAGATGACACCAAAATTGGAGGTGTAGTGGACAGTGAAGAGGGTTACCTCAGATTACAACAGGATCTGGACCAGATGGGCCAATGGGCTGAGAAGTGGCAGATGGAGTTTAGTTCAGATAAATGCGAGGTGCTGCATTTTGGGAAAGCAAATCTTAGCCAGACTTATACACTTAATGGTAAGGTCCTAGGGAGTGTTGCTGAACAAAGAGACCTTGGAGTGCAGGTTCATAGCTCCTTGAAAGTGGAGTCGCAGGTAGATAGGATAGTGAAGAAGGCGTTTGGTTTGTTTTCCTTTATTGGTCAGAGTACTGAGAACAGGATTCTGGATCAGTGGTGCTGGAAGAGCACAGCAATTCAGGCAGCATCCGAGGAGCTTCGAAATCGACGTTTCGGGCAAAAGCCCTTCATCAGGAAGGTTCCTGACGAAGGGCTTTTGCCCGAAACGTCGATTTCGAAGCTCCTCGGATGCTGCCTGAATTACTGTGCTCTTCCAGCACCACTGATCCAGAATCTGGTTTCCAGCATCTGCAGTCATTGTTTTTACCTTATTGAGTACAGGAGTTGGGAGGTCATGTTGTGGCTGTACAGGACATTGGTTGGGCCACTGTTGGAATATTGTGTGCAATTCTGGTCTCCTTCCTATCGGAAAGATGTTGTGAAACTTGAAAGGGTTCAGAAAAGATTTACAAGGATGTTGCCAGGGTTGGAGGATCTGAACTACAGGGAGAGGCTGAACAGGCCGGGGCTGTATTCCCTGGAGTGTCGGAGGCTGAGGGGTGACCTTATAGAGGTTTACAAAATCATGAGGGGCATGGATAGGATAAATAGATAAAGTCTTTTCCCTGGGGTTGGGGAGTCCAGAACTAGAGGGCATAGGTTTAGGGTGAGAGGGGAAAGATATAAAACAGACCTAAGGGGCAACTTTTTCACACAGAGGGTGGTACGGGTATGGAATGAGCTGCCAGAGGAAGTGGTGGAGGCTGGTACAATTGCAACATTTAAGAGGCATTTGGATGGGTATATGAATAGGAAGAGTTTGGAAGGATATGGGCCAGGTGCTGGCAGGTGGGACTAGATTGGGTTGGGATATCTGGCTTTCACTGTGCCTCGGTACACGTGACAATAAATTCAATTCAATTCAATTCAACCTGTGGAACCAATCTGAAGCCCATCTAACCTACACTATTCCATTCTCATCCATATGTCTATCCAATGACCATTTAAATGCCCTTAAAGTTGGCGAGTCTACAACTGTTGCAGGCAGTGTGTCCCATGCCCCCACTACTCTCTGAGTAAAGAAACTACCTCTGACATCTGTCCTATATCTATCACCCCTCAGTTTAAAGCTATGTCCCCTCAGGCTATGTCCCATCACCATCTGAGGAAAAAGGCTCTCCCTGTCCACCCTATCTAACCCTCTGATTATCTTATATGTCACATTTAAGTCACCTCTCAACCTTCTTCTCTCCAATGAAAACAGCCTCAAGTCCCTCAGCCTTTCCTCATAAGACCTTCCCTCCATACCAGGCAAAATCCTAGTAAATCTCCTCTAAACCCTTTCCAAATTTTCCACATCCTTCCTCTAATGCAGTGACCAGAGCTGTATGCAGTACTCCTGGCCCCGCCAGAGTTTTGTACAGCTGTAACATGAACTTGTGCCTCCAAAACTCAATCCCTCTCCCAATTAAAGCTAACACACTGTATGCCTTCTTAACAATCCTATCCACCTGGGTGGCAACTTTCAGGGATCTATGAACATGTACTCTTTATTCTTGTTGCTCCTTCCAAAATGAATCACCTCACACATTTCCACATTAAACTCTATTTGCCACCTCTCAGCCCAGCTCTGCAGCTTATCTATGTCCCTCTGTAACCCGCAGAATCCTTTGTCACTATCCACAACTCCACCGACCTTAGTGTCATCCACAAATTACTAACCCACCCTTCTAAGCCCTCATCCTGGTCATTTATAAAATAACAAACAGCACTGGCCCCAAAACAGATCCTTGCAGTACCCCATTAGTAACTGAACTCCAGGATGAACATTTCCCATCAACAATCACCCTCTGTCTTCTTTCAGCTAGCCAATTTCAGATCCAAACCACTCAATCACCCTCAATCCCATGCCTCTGTATTGTGTGCAATAGCCTGTCATGGGGAACCTTATCAAACGCCTTATTGAAGACTAAATACACCACATCAACTGCTTTACCCTCATCTACCTGTTTGGTCACCTTCTCAAAGACCTCAATAAGGTTTGTAAGGCACGACCCACCCTTCAAAAAACCATATTGACTATCCTTAATCAACTTATTCCTCTCTAGATGATTATAAATCCTATCTATTATAACCTTTTCCAATATTTTACCCACAACCGAAGTAAGGCTCACTAGTCTATAATTACCAGGGTTGACTCTACTCCCCTTGTTGTGGTTCTGTTTGCCGAGCTGGAAGTTTTTGTTGCAAACGTTTCGTCCCCTGGCTAGGCGACATCATCAGTGCTTGGGAGCCTCCTGCAAAGCGCTCCTTTGATGTTCATCAAAGAAGCGCTTCGCAGGAGGCTCCCAAGCACTGATGATGTCGCCTAGCCAGGGGACGAAACGTTTGCAACAAAAACTTTCAGCTCGGCGAACAGAACCACAACAACGAGCACCCGAGCTACAAATCTTCGCACAAACTTTGAACATCTACTCCCCTTCTTGAACAGGGGAACCACATTTGCTATCCTCCAGTCTTCTGGCACTATTCCTGTAGACAATGACGACATAAAGATCAAAGCCAAAGGCTCGGCAATCTCCTCCCTGGCTTTCCAGAGTATCCGAGGATAAATGCCATCTGGCCCAGGGGACTTATCTATTTTCACACTTTCCAGAATTGCTAACACCTCTTCCTTGTGAACTTCAATCCCACCTGGTCTAGTAGCCTGTTTCTCAGTATTCTCTTCAACAACATTGTCTTTTTCCAATGTGAATACTGACAAAAAGTATTCATTTAGCACCTCTCCTATCTCCTCGGACTCCACACACAACTTCCCACTATTGCCCTTGATTGGCCCGAATCTTTCTCCAGTCATTCTTTTATTCCTGATATACCGGTAGAAAGCTCTCAGATTTTCCTTGATCCTATCTGTCAACAACTTTTCATGTCCCCTCCTGGCTCTTCTTAGCTCTCTCTTTATGTCTTTCCTGGCTAACTTGTTACTCTCAAGCACCCTAACTGAGCCTTCAAGTCTCATTCTAACGTAAACCTTCTTCTTTCTCTTGACAAGAGATTCATCTTCTTTAGTAAACCACGGCTCCCTCGCTCGACCACTTCCTCACTGCCTGACTGGTACATACTTATCAAGGACACGCAGTAGCTGTTCCTTGAACAAGCTCCACATTTCAGTTGTGCCCACCCCCTGCAGTTTCCTTCCCCATCCTTTGCATCCTAAATCTTGCCTAATCACACTGTAATTGCCTTTCCCCCAGCTATAACTCTTGCCCTGCGATATATACCTAGCCCTTGCCCATGACTAAAGTAAACATAACCTGGCAATTACAGACCAGTAAGTCTCACGTCTGTCGTCTGCAAGGTGTTAGAAAGGATTCTGAGGGATAGGATTTATGACCATCTGGAAGAGCATGGCTTGATTAAATGCAGTCAACACGGCTTTGTGAGGGGCAGGTCATGCCTCACAAACCTTATCGAGTTCTTTGAGGATGTGACTAGAAAGGTTGATGAGGGTCGAGCTGTGGATGTGGACTTTAGCAAGGCATTTGATAAGGTTCCCCATGGTAGGCTCATTCAGAAAGTCAGGAGGAATGGGATACAGGGGAACTTAGCTGTCTGGATACAGAATTGGCTGGCCAACAGAAGACAGCACGTGGTAGTAGAAGGAAAATATTCGGCCTGGAAGTCATTGGTGAGTGGTGTTCCACAGGGCTCTGTCCTTGGGCCTCTACTGTTTGTAATTTTTATTAATGACTTGGATGAGGGGATTGAAGGATGGGTCAGCAAGTTTGCAGACGACACAAAGGTTGGAGGTGTCGTTGACAGTATAGAGGACTGTTGTAGGCTGCAGCGGGACATTGACAGGATGCAGAAATGGGCTGAGAGGTGGCAGATGGAGTTCAACCTGGATAAATGCGAGGTGATGCATTTTGGAAGGTCGAATTTGAAAGCTGAGTACAGGATTAAGGATAGGATTCTTGGTAGTGTGGAGGAACAGAGGGATCTTGGGGTGCAGGTACACAGATCCCTTAAAATGGCCACCCACGTGGACAGGGTTGTTAAGAAAGCATATGGTGTTTTGGCTTTCATTAACAGGGGTATTGAGTTTAAGAGTCGTAAGATCTTGTTGCAGCTCTATAAAACTTTGGTTAGACCGCACTTGGAATACTGCGTCCAGTTCTGGTCGCCCTATTATCGGAAAGATGTGGATGCTTTGGAGAGGGTTCAGAGGAGGTTTACCAGGATGCTGCCTGGAATGGAGGGCTGATCTTATGAAGAGAGGTTGACTGAGCTCGGACTTTTTTCATTGGAGAAAAGGAGGAGGAGAGCGGACCTAATTGAGGTGTACAAGATAATGAGAGGCATAGATAGAGTCGATAGCCAGAGACTATTTCCCAGGAGAGAAATGACTAACACGAGGGGTCATAGTTTTAAGCTGGTTGGAGGAAAGTATAGAGGGGATGTCAGAGGCGGGTTCTTTACACAGAGAGTTGTGAGAGCATGGAATGCGTTGCCAGCAGCAGTTGTGGAAGCGAGGTCATTGGGAACATTTAAGAGACTACTGGACATGCATATGGTCACAGAAATTTGAGGGTGCATACATGAGGATCAGTGGTCGGCACAACATCGTGGGCTGAAGGGCCTGTTCTGTGCTGTACTGTTCTATGTTCTATAACTGAATTGTGGTCTCTATCACCAAAATGCTCACCTACTTCCAAATCTAACACCTGGCCGGGCTCATTACCAGTACCAAATCCAGTGTGGCCTAGCCCCTTGTTGGCCTGTCTACATACTGTGTCAGGAAACATTGGACAAAAACTGACCCATCTAAAGTACTCAAACTATAGTATTTCCAGTCAATATTTGGAAAGTTAAAGTCCCCCATAACAACTAACCTGATAGTCTCGCTCCTATCCAGGAATATCTTTGCTATCCTTTCCTCTACATCTCTGGAACTATTCGGAAGCCTGTAGAAAACACCAAATAGGGTAACCTCTCCTTTCCTGTTTCTAACCTCAGTTATCTCTCTCCTGAAGAAGGGCTTATGCCCGAAATGTCGATTCTCCTGTTCCCTGGATGCTGCCTGACCTGCTGCGCTTTTCCAGCAACACATTTTCAGCTCTGATCTCCAGCATCTGCAGACCTCACTTTCTCCTCTAACCTCAGCCCATACTACCTCAGTAGACAAGTCCACAAACGTCCTTTCTGCCACTGTAATACTGTCCTTGACCAACAGTGCCACACCTCCCCCCTTTTACCATCTTCTCTGTTCTTACTGAAACATCTAAACCCCGGAATCTGCAACAACCATTCCTGTCCCTGCTCTATCCATGTCTCTGAAATGGCCACAACATCCAAGTCCCAGGTACCACCCCATGCTGCAAGTTCATCCACCTTATTCCGGATGCTCCTGGCGTTGAAGTAGACACACATCAAACCACCTTCCTGCAAGCCGGTACACTCTAGTGACCATATTTCTGACCTCGCTACTCTCAATCACCTGGACACTGAAGCTACAATGTAGATTTCCACCCCCCTGTTGAATTAGTTTGAACTCTCCCGAAGAGCAATAGCAAATTTCCCCGCCAGGATATTGGTACCCCTCTGGTTCAGGTGAAGGTCATCCTGTTTGTAGAGGTCCCACCTACCCCAGAATGAGCCCCAATTATCCAGCTATCCAAAACCCACCTTCCCTGTAGGCATGTCTTCCACTCCTCTCTCTCCCTGTTCCTCACCTCACTAGCACGTGGCACGGACAACAAACCAGAGACAACAATTCTGTTTGTTCTAGCTCTAAGCTTCCGTCCTCGCTCCCTGAATTTCTGCCTTAAATCCTCATCCCTTTTCCTACCTATGTCATTGTTGCCAATGTGGACCACGACTTGGGTCTGTTCCCCCTCCCCCTTAAGGATCCCAGAAACACGATCAGAGACATCACGGACCCTGGCACCTGGGAGGCAACACACCAACCGTGAGTCTCTCTCGTCCCCACAGAACCTCCTATCTGTTCCCCCTAACTATGGAGTCCCCAATGACTACTGCTCTGCTCCTCTTCCCCCTTCCCTTCTGAGCAGCAGGGACAGACTCTGTGCCAGAGCCTTATGGCCCACTGCTTACCCCGGTAAATCGTCCCCCCCCCAACAGTATCCAAAACGGTATACCTGTTGTTGAGGGGAACGGCCACAGGGGATCCCTGCACTGCCTGCTGGCTCCCTTTCCATCCCGTAACCCATCTGCTTTTTTCTTGTACCTGAAATGTGCTTGCTTGTCAGCCACTCATTGTCCAAGTTTCCTCCAATCTACAAATGGAAAGCATTCCCTCCATGTCCAATCTCTGGTGACAATTGTGTTTCAGAATGAACAGAGATAATTCCTGAGTCAGTATGGGGACCGCTGATCTTCCAAGGTGCATTACTCACCGAGAATTGGACGTGAGGGTCCCTGAGAGTGTGCAGAGAGATTTACCAGAATTTACCAGGGATGAGGGATTTCGGCTCCTGGGTGAGGTTGGAGAATCTCCTCGGAGCAGAAGCATTGAGGGAGATCCGATCGATCGAGGTGGACGAGATTCTGACTGGTTTGGGTAGGGCAGATGAGGAAATGTCTGCTTATTAGCTGATGCTGCAAGGACTGGGGGGAGAGAGAGATTGAAGATTCCGGGTAAGAGGCACAGGGGAAGGTGAGGAAAACTGGATGACACAGCAAATGGCAGTGACCTAGGACACACTGTCCACTACAGGGCTGGATAGAGAGACAAGGAACAGTTTCAAAAGCAAATTGGACAGGGATTTGAGGGGAATGGAAGTTGTAGGGAGACGGGGAGGGTGTGGGGGAGGGGACTGACCAGATTACCGTACAGAGAGCCAGCACAGACTCAATGGGCTGACTGGCTGAGCAATGAGATACAGTCATTCCTTGCAGTTGAGCGCAGATTGAGTATGGAACTTGCTGATGTGTTTTATGAATCTGGGCAGTGGTTTTGCAGGATTGTGACTCACCGGTTCCACAGGAAGGAGGCAAGTGGCCAAAAAACCATTCAGCTCAGAAACCGTTTCCTCTGCTCGGAGCTGTGTGGGGGAGAGACTGAGACACAGGACGGGTGGTCTTTGTGGTGTTACTGGATCACTGTCTGTTCATTGGGGGTGGGGTTGGGGGTGGGATGAGTCCGAGAGATCGACAGCACAGAAATAGGCCCTTTGGCCCATCAGGTCTACACCAGTAAAAAAAACAACCACCTCTAGCAATTCTAATCCCGTTTTCCAGCAGTTGGCCTATAGCCTTGTGTACCTTGGCATTGCACATACACATCTCAATTCCTCTTCAATGTGATGAGGATTCCTGCCTCTCCCACCCTCTCAGGCCGTGAGGTCCAGATTCCCCACCCCCCTCTTGGTGAAAAGGTTTATCCTCAGATCCCCCTCTAAACCTCCTGCCCCTTACCTTAAATCCCAGCTCCCTGGTCATTGATCTCTGCGTTGACGGGAAAGGTTCCTCCTATCTACTCTGTCAATGCCCCTCATAATTTTATACATGACAATCATGACCTCCCACAGTCTCCTATGTTCTAAGGAAATCAATCTCACTCTGTCCAATCTCTCCTCATCTCTGAAACTCTCCAGCCCAGGTCACATCCTGGTAAATCTCCTGTGCACCCTCTCCCATGCATGCACATCCCTCCCAGAGCGTGGATTCCAGAACAGAACACAATACCAGTACAATTCAGTGTGAATGAGTGTGTGACTGGACCTCTGTATCTTCACAATGGAGCGGATCACTACAGGTACCTGGGGAAGTGTGTTAGTGGATTACTGGATGCATAGTGTTATTAATGGATCACTGTGTTCACAGGAGTGTCAGTTGATGATTGTATGTTTTTGGTGAGTAATTAATCATTCTGAGGTGATGTATGGTTGCGGGTCACTGTGTCCAAAAACCATCAGATACAGGAGCAGAGTTACACCATTCAGCCCATCGAGTGCTCTGCCATTTGATCATGGCTGATTGGTTTCTTAACCCATTGTCCTGCCTTCTCCCTGTAACCCTTGATTGCTTTATCCATCAAGAACCTATCTATCTCAGTCTTAAATACACTCAGTGACTTGGCCTCCACAGCCCTCCGCGGTGATGAGTTCCACAGTTTCCCCACCCTCTAGCTGAAGAAATTCCTCCCCATCTCAGTTCTAAAGTCTCATCCCTTCACTCCGAGGTAGTGCCCTCACTTCCTCGTGGAAGCATCGTCTCCACATCCCCTCCATCCAGGCCTCTCCGTGTTCTGTAAGTTACAGTTAGATCCTCCTCATATTCCTAAACTCCACCAAGTACAGACCCAGAGTCCTCAACTGCTCTTCATATGACAAGCTCTTCACGCTTGACAGTGGGGGATTCAGTGATGGTAATACCATTGAATGTCAAGTGGCAGTGGTTCGACGGGCTCTCGTTATATTTCTGTGGCCTGAATGTTACTTGTCAGCCTAAGCCTGGAGATTGTCCAGATCTTGTTGCATTTGGACACGGACTGTTTCAGTATCTGAGGAGTCAGTGCTGAACATTGCCTCACTGTTTAAAATGAGAGAGATCTTCCTTCCTGATGTGTGGATCCCAGCCTCCTGTAGTAACTCAGACTCCCTCTGAGTCATTCACACGCAGAAACATCAAAAACACAGAAGCAGAATGGTGCCATCCAGCCCTTCAATATCATCATGGCTAATCAGCAAACTCTGTTCGCTGCTCCCACTTCCACCCGTAGTCCTTGATCCATTTCACCCCCGAGAGCCAATTCCTTCTTGAAAACAGTCAATGTTTTAGTCTCAGGGATCCACAGGCTCCCCACTCACTGGGCGAAGAGGTTTCTCCTTATCTCAGACCGAAATGGGTTTAGCCCATATCCTGAAACAGTTGAGTGCAGCAATGGTGAAGTAATGTTTGATTGAACTGTGACATTGCTGGGTTAATATTGAATTGTAGTTGTCACTTTGGGGTGAGTGAGTGTGGGATGGGGGTGAGTGAGGGTACGCCTTGCAGATGAGGTGGATTTTGAGTTTGAGGTGAGGACTTTGGGCTGTGTAGGGATTCCGGTTGGTTGGCGGGATCTCGTTTGCTTCTGTTGTTGTTGTGTTCTGGGTGTGGCAATGGGCCTCAGTGTTGTTGATTCAGAGCCAGCTGGTTCAGAAAACTGCAACTTGATCAGAGAGTGGACGCAGCCGTCGACAGCATAGAGAGCTACAACACGGAGCTCGGATACAAACACACAGAGAGACACAGACAGAGACTGGGGTAGCAGCAGTGTCTTTACCATGTGTACCCAGGAGATAATCGAGAAGTCCGTTTGGTGCAGCTATACCCGTGAACAAGACATTAACCAATACCTGAGAATGCAGATGTGCTGTCTGGGTGGGTAGATGTGATCTCTCTTAGTCTGCATGAGGTGCTCTCTGACTTCCCGGTATACCACTTAACCCTCTGTTACTCTGCTCAGTCTCCAGCTCCCATTAACCCTCTATTACTCTGCTCAGTCTCCAGCTCCCATTAACCCCCTGTTACTCTGCTCAGTCTCCAGCTCCCATTAACCCTCTGTTACTCTGCTCAGTCTCCAGCTCCCATTAACCCTCTGTTACTCTGCACTGTCTCCAGCTCCCATTAACCCCCTGTTACTCTGCTCAGTCTCCAGCTCCCATTAACCCTCTGTTACTCTGCACAGTCTGCAGCTCCCATTAACCCCCTGTTACTCGGCTCAGTCTCCAGCTCCCATTAACCCCCTGTTACTCTGCTCAGTCTCCAGCTCCCATTAACCCCCTGTTACTCTGCTCAGTCTCCAGCTCCCATTCCCCCCCGTTTTCTCTGCACTGTCTCCAGCTCCCATTAACCCCCTGTTACTCTGCTCAGTCTCCAGCTCCCATTAACCCCCTGTTACTATGCTCAGTCTCCAGCTCCCATTAACCCCCTGTTACTATGCTCAGTCTCCAGCTCCCATTAACCCCCTGTTACTCTGCACAGTTTCCAGCTCCCATTAACCCCCTGTTACTCTGCGCAGTCTGCAGCTCCCACTAACCCTCTGTTACTCTGCACTGTCTCCAGCTCCCATTAACCCTCTGTTACTCTGCTCAGTCTCCAGCTCCCACTAACCCTCTGTTACTCTGCACTGTCTCCAGCTCCCATTAACCCTCTGTTACTCTGCACTATCTCTAGCTCCCACTAACCCTCTGTTACTCTGCACTGTCTCCAGCTCCCATTAACCCTCTGTTACTCTGCACTGTCTCCAGCTCCCACTAACCCTCTGTTACTCTGCACTGTCTCCAGCTCCCATTAACCCCCTGTTACTCTGCTCAGTCTCCAGCTCCCATTAACCCTCTGTTACTCTGCTCAGTCTGCAGCTCCCATTAACCCCCTGTTACTCGGCTCAGTCTCCAGCTCCCATTAACCCTCTGTTACTCTGCACTGTCTCCAGCTCCCATTAACCCCCTGTTACTCTGCTCAGTCTCCAGCTCCCATTAACCCCCTGTTACTATGCTCAGTCTCCAGCTCCCATTAACCCTCTGTTACTCTGCACTGTCTCCAGCTCCCATTAACCCCCTGTTACTCTGCTCAGTCTCCAGCTCCCATTAATGCTCTGTTACTCTGCTCAGTCTCCAGCTCCCATTAATGCTCTGTTACTCTGCTCAGTCTCCAGCTACCATTAACTCCCTGTTACTCTGCACTGTCTCCAGCTCCCATTAACCCTCTGTTACTCTGCTCAGTGTCCAGCTCCCATTAATGCTCTGTTACTCTGCTCAGTCTCCAGCTCCCATTAATGCTCTGTTACTCTGCTCAGTCTCCAGCTCCCATTATCCCCCTGTTACTCTGCACTGTCTCCAGCTCCCATTAACCCCCTGTTACTCTGCTCAGTCTCCAGCACCCATTATCCCTCTGTTACTCTGCTCAGTCTCCAGCACCCATTATCCCTCTGTTACTCTGCTCAGTCTCCAGCTCCCATTATCCCCCTGTTACTCTGCACTGTCTCCAGCTCCCATTAATGCTCTGTTACTCTGCTCAGTCTCCAGCTCCCATTAACCCTCTGTTACTCTGCTCACTCTCCAGCTCCCATTAATGCTCTGTTACTCTGCACAGTCTCCAGCTCCCATTAACTCCATGTTACTCTGCACAGTCTCCAGCACCCATTAACCCTCTGTTACTCTGCTCAGTCTCCAGCTCCCATTAACCCCCTGTTACTCTGCTCAGTCTCCAGCTCCCATTAACCCACTTTTACTCTGCACAGTCTCCAGCTCCCATTAACCCCCTGTTACTCTGCTCAGTCTCCAGCTCCCATTCCCCCCCGTTTACTCTGCACTGTCTCCAGCTCCCATTAACCCCCTGTTACTCTGCACAGTCTCCAGCACCCATTAACCCACTTTTACTCTGCACAGTCTCCAGCTCCCATTAACCCCCTGTTACTCTGCTCAGTCTCCAGCTCCCATTAACCCCCTGTTACTCTGCTCAGTCTCCAGCTCCCATTCCCCCCCGTTTACTCTGCTCAGTCTCCAGCTCCCATTAACCCCCTGTTACTCTGCTCAGTCTCCAGCTCCCATTCCCCCCCGTTTACTCTGCACTGTCTCCAGCTCCCATTAACCCCCTGTTACCTGCACAGTCTCCAGCTCCCATTAACCCCCTGTTACTCTGCACAATCTCCAGCTCCCATTAACCCTCTGTTACTCTGCTCAGTCTCCAGCTCCCATTAACCCCCTGTTACTCTGCACAGTCTCCAGCTCCCATTAACCCTCTGTTACTCTGCTCAGTCTCCAGCTCCCATTAACCCCCTGTTACTCTGCTCAGTCTCCAGCTCCCATTAACCCTCTGTTACTCTGCACAGTCTCCAGCTCCCATTAACCCTCTGTTACTCTGCTCAGTCTCCAGCTCCCATTAACCCCCTGTTACTCTGCTCAATCTCCAGCTCCCATTAACCCCCTGTTACTCTGCTCAGTCTCCAGCTCCCATTAACCCCCTGTTACTCTGCTCAGTCTCCAGCTCCCATTCCCCCCCGTTTTCTCTGCACTGTCTCCAGCTCCCATTAACCCTCTGTAACTCTGCTCAGTCTCCAGCTCCCATTAACCCTCTGTTACTCTGCACTGTCTCCAGCTCCCATTAACCCCCTGTTACTCTGCACAGTCTCCAGCTCCCATTAATCCTCTGTTACTCTGCTCAGTCTCCAGCTCCCATTAATCATCTGTTTCTCTGCACAGTCTCCAGCTCCCATTAACCCCCTGTTACTCTGCACAGTCTCCAGCTGCCATTAACCCTCTGTTACTCTGCACTGTCTCCAGCTCCCATTAACCCCCTGTTACTCTGCTCAGTCTCCAGCTCCCATTAACCCTCTGTTACTCTGCTTAGTCTCCAGCTCCCATTAATGCTCTGTTACTCTGCTCAGTCTCCAGCTCCCATTAACTCCCAGTTACTCTGCTCAGTCTCCAGCTCCCATTAACCCTCTGTTACTCTGCACTGTCTCCAGCTCCCATTAACCCCCTGTTACTCTGCACAGTCTCCAGCTCCCATTAACCCCCTGTTACTCTGCACAGTCTCCAGCTCCCATTAACCCTCTGTAACTCTGCTCAGTCTCCAGCTCCCATTAATGCTCTGTTACTCTGCACTGTCTCCAGCTCCCATTAACCCCCTGTTACTCTGCACAGTCTCCAGCTCCCATTAACCCCCTGTTACTCTGCACAGTCTCCAGCTCCCATTAACCCTCTGTTACTCTGCACTGTCTCCAGCTCCCATTAACCCTCTGTTACTCTGCTCAGTCTCCAGCTCCCATTAACCCTCTGTTACTCTGCACTGTCTCCAGCTCCCATTAACCCTCTGTTACTCTGCTCAGTCTCCAGCTCCCATTAACCCTCTGTTACTCTGCGCAGTCTCCAGCTCCCATTAACCCTCTGTTACTCTGCACAGTCTCCAGCTCCCATTAATTCCCTGTTACTCTGCACTGTCTCCAGCTCCCATTAACCCTCTGTTACTCTGCTCAGTCTCCAGCTCCCATTAACCCTCTGTTACTCTGCTCAGTCTCCAGCTCCCATTAACCCTCTGTTACTCTGCTCAGTCTCCAGCTCCCATTAACCCTCTGTTACTCTGCTCAGTCTCCAGCTCCCATTAATCATCTGTTACTGTGCACAGTCTCCAGCTCCCATTAATCATCTGTTACTCTGCTCAGTCTCCAGCTCCCATTATCCCCTGTTACTCTGCACAGTCTCCAGCTCCCATTAACCCCCTGTTACTCTGCACAGTCTCCAGCTCCCATTAACCCCCTGTTACTCCTCACAGTCTCCAGCTCCCATTAATCCCCTGTTACTCTGCACAGTCTCCAGCTCCCATTAATTCCCTGTTACTCTGCCGTGTCACTAGCTCACATTAACCCATTGTTACTCTGAAGAGTATGCAGCTCCCATTAACCCCCTGTTACTCTGCACTGTTACCAGCTCCCATTAACCCTCTGTAGCTCTGATCAGTCTCCAGGTCCCATTAACCCCCTGTTACTCTGCATTGTCTCCAGCTCCCATTAACCCTCTGTTACTCTGCACAGTCTCCAGCTCCCATTAACCCCCTGTTACTCTGCACAGTCTCCAGCTCCCATTAACCCCCTGTTACTCTGCGCAGTCTCCAGCTCCCATTAACCCTCTGTTACTCTGCACAGTCTCCAGCTCCCATTAACCCCCTGTTACTCTGCGCAGTCTCCAGCTCCCATTATTCACCAGTTACTCTACACAGTCTCCAGCTCCCATTAACCCCCTGTTACTCTGTATGTCCTGAAGAAGGGCTTATGCCCGAAACGTCGATTCTCCTGTTCCCTGGATGCTGCCTGACCTGCTGCGCTTTTCCAGCAACACATTTCCAGCCACAGTTCACATTAACCCCCTGTTACTCTGCACAGTCTCCAGCTCCCATTAACCCTCTGTTACTCTGCGCAGTCTCCAGCTCCCATTAACCCCCTGTTACTCTGCGCAGTCTCCAGCTCCCATTAACCCTCTGTTACTCTGCACAGTCTCCAGCTCCCATTAATCCTCTGTTACTCTACACAGTCTCCAGCTCCCATTAACCCTCTGTTACTCTGCGCAGTCTCCAGCTCCCATTAACCCCCTGTTACTCTGCGCAGTCTCCAGCTCCCATTAACCCTCTGTTACTCTGCACTGTCTCCAGCTCCCATTAACCCCCTGTTACTCTACACAGTCTCCAGCTCCCATTAACCCCCTGTTACTCTGCAGTGTCTCCAGCTCCCATTAACCCCTTGTTACTCATGCTCTGTCACTACCTTCCATTAACCCCCTGTTACTCTGCAGTGTCTCCAGCTCCCATTAACCCCCGTTACTCTGTACTGTCACTACCTTCCATTAACCCCCTGTTACTCTGCGCAGTCTCCAGCTCCCATTAACCCTCTGTTACTCTGCAGTGTCTCCAGCTCCCATTAACCCCCCCGTTACTCTGCAGTGTCTCCAGCTCCCATTAACCCCCCCTGTTACTCTGCACAGTCACCACCTCCCATTAACACTCTGTTACTCTGCACAGTCACCAACTCCCATTAACCCCCTCTGTACTCTGCACAGTCACCAACTCCCATTAACCCTCTGTTACTCTACACTGTATCCAGCTCCTATTAGCCTCCTTGTGAATCTTTTCTGAACCCTTTCAAGTTTCACAACATCTTTCCGATAGGAAGGAGACCAGAATTGCACACAATATTCCAACAGTGGCCTAACCAATGTCCTGTACAGCCGCAACATGACCTCCCAACTCCTGTACTCAATACTCTGACCAATAAAGGAAAGCATACCAAACGCCTTCTTCACTATCCTATCTACCTGTGACTCCACTTTCAAGGAGCTGTGAACCTGCACTCCAAGGTCTCTTTATTCAGCAACACTCCCTAGGACCTTACCATTAAGTGTATAAGTCCTGCTAAGGTTTGCTTTCCCAAAATGCAGCACCTCACATTTAACTTTCTCTTTTATTGTTTTTTTTGCTCCATATTTAATCTTTTAGTCATTCTTTGCTGTATTTTAGACGTGCAGCATTGAGGGCTGAAGGGTCTGTACTGCGCTGTAATGTTCTCTGTTCTGTTCTCTGACATGTTTCCGATCTCTCTGCAGCTGTGTGGTTTTTTTTCCCTTTGCGTTTGATGTTATATAAATGACTAATTTCCCAGACTCTTGCAGTCTGTGCTTGTGAGTTTTAAATATTATTCTGGTTTGTTAGAGCTGGAGTTAGAACATTTGCTCAGTTTGGGTTCAAGGGTCAGAGTGAGGGTCTCATCCATGTGTCAAAAGTCAGTTTGAATCTGTTAGTTTATTCCAGGAAGGGGAAATCTCAGCAGTGATGGCTGAATGGCCTCCCTCAGTACTGGGGCTGTTGCTTTTTATGCTTCTCTCTGCCAGTAAATCTCTTCCCAGAGTTCAACTAAA
This sequence comes from Chiloscyllium plagiosum, assembly GCF_037043375.1. NCBI lineage: Eukaryota > Metazoa > Chordata > Chondrichthyes > Orectolobiformes > Hemiscylliidae > Chiloscyllium > Chiloscyllium plagiosum. Next base: position 137,270,909 of record NW_028270143.1, on the reverse strand, counting down.
TTTAAACCATATGTGTTTGACAAGGATTAACTGACATATTTATCGTGAAGGTTAGACTTTAAAAATAGTTGGAAATCATTGGAGGCATTCAGTTTAATGTTAACCAGATGGGGGATTCAGTAGCTGTTTTAAACATGTGGTTTCACAGTGAAATGTTCATGCAGAGAAACCAGACTTCAATATTGGACTTACATCCAAGGACGTCCCATAATAAGCCCAGAAACAAAATTCTTAATCAGTAATTATGGTGACTGTGGGAGGATCCCCTGGTGATTTGGTAACTATGGGGAACTCCCATGGTGTTTTGGTTACTGTGGGAGAGTCTCCTAGTGATTTGGTAACTGTGGGAGGCTCTCTCTGTGTTTTGGTAACTGTGGGAGGCTCTCTCTGTGATTTGGTAACTGTGGGTGTCTCTGTTTTGGTAACTGTGGGAGTCTCCCTCTGTGATTTGGTGACTGTGAGAGACTCTCCTGGTATTTGGTAACTGTGGGAGTCTCTGTTTTGGTAACTGTGGGAGTCTCCCTCTGTGTTTTGGTAACTGTGGGAGTCTCCCTCTGTGATTTGGTAACTGTGGGAGTCTCCCTCTGTGATTTGGTGACTGTGAGAGACTCTCCTGGTATTTGGTAACTGTGGGAGTCTCTGTTTTGGTAACTGTGGGAGTCTCCCTCTGTGTTTTGGTAACTGTGGGAGTCTCCCTCTGTGATTTGGTGACTGTGGGAGTCTCTCTCTGTGTTTTGGTGACTGTGAGAGACTCTCCTGGTATTTGGTAACTGTGGGAGTCTCTGTTTTGGTAACTGTGGGAGTCTCCCTCTGTGTTTTGGTAACTGTGGGAGTCTCCCTCTGTGTTTTGGTGACTGTGAGAGACTCTCCTGGTATTTGGTAACTGTGGGAGTCTCTGTTTTGGTGACTGTGGGAGTCTCTCTCTGTGATTTGGTGACTGTGGGAGTCTCTCACTGTACTTTGGTGACTGTGAGAGACTCTCCTGGTGATCTGGTACCTTGTTTGGTGCTCTGGCGTTGGTGTTGACCTGGTTAGTGACATGGCATGTATTTGGAGTGGTCGGTTAGATTAGTGAGTGGGTTTTGTTTTGATGACTGGCAAGAGCAGGAATGCCTGTCTTTCCTGTCGGCTACAGTTGGTGTTTCCAGTTGGTGTTGGTGTTTCCGGTGAGCTGTGAGTCAGTGTTGTGATGTGGGAAGTGTCTGTGTTCCCCCGCCCAACCAGCTGGGTGTGGTTGGGATGAAGAAATGCAGTTTGAACTGGGCTTTCTGCCTATCGCAGGCAGCAGGGTGGGTCAGCCAACATTCCTCAGACATCATTAAACTGCAAGGAATTTCACAACATCCTGATTCAGTTCGGGAGCAAAATCCAACTGTTCAGAGCCAGAGGCTAAAAGATTAAAATTCCTCACAAACAAGGAACAAAGAGAAGACCATTCAGCCCTGCTCCACGATTCAATAAAACTATGGCTGTGCTGATTTCATTCCCGTGTCCCTGCAATAATCCCTCATCCCCTCAGTCATCAGCAATCTCTCCACCTCTGCCTTAAAACTATGGAAATATTCCTCACCCATTGCCTTCAAGGAAGGGAATTCCAAAGACTCTCAGCCCTCAGAGAGAAAAACATTTCCACATCTTTGTCTGATATGGATACCCCCTTATATTTAAAACCTGAGACCCACACAGAGAACGCTGAGGGACAATTCCCCCCAAACCCAAATGGAGTTAGTGCCACTGGTAGCAAAACTCAAAACTGCCCCATTCCCCCCAGAGTCTGAGAGCTAATGGGGGCTTTATCCTGCACAGGGAGAAACCATTCGCACTGCCTATCAATAGAGAAAAAGATGGCACAAACTTAATGTGGTGAGGATCAGGAGTGTACTGTCTGAGAGTGTGGGGGAGGCAGGTTCACTCGAAGGTATTGAAAAGGAATTTGCTTGAGAATTGAATTGAATTTATTGTCACGTGTACCGAGGCACAGTGAGAAGCTTTGTCTTGTGAGCGATGCAGGCTGATCACAGAGTTAAATAGCATAGATAGTAAATAATAGGGAAACAGCAGCAAAAACAAAAACACAGGTACAGGCGAATGTTAAGAGTTTGTGAGTCTATTCAGTGTCTAACAACAGTGGGGTAGAAACTGTTTTGAAACCGGCTGGTGCGTGTGTTCAGGCTTCTGTACCTTCTCCCCGATGGTAGAGGTTGTAGAAAAACATTGCCAGGGTGGGATGGATCTTTGAGAATGCTGACGGCCTTTCCCTGACAGTGGGCCTGGATTCCATAGATGGGAGGTTGGCCTTTGTGAGTGTCCGGGCCGAGTTCCCCACTCTCTGTAACTGTCTCCGATCTTGAATGGTACAGTTGCCATACCAGGTAGTGAGGAGAAAGTGAGGACTGCAGATGCTGGAGATCAGAGCTGAAAATGTGTTGCTGGAAAAGCGCAGCAGGTCAGGCAGCATCCAAGGAGCAAGAGAATCGACGTTTCGGGCATAAGCCCTTCTTCAGGAATTCATACCAGGTAGTGACACATCCAGACAGAATGCTCTCGATGGTGCACCTATAAAAGTTGGCAAAGGGTAATCGCCGTAATGGCAAATTTCCTCAGCTGCCTGAGGAAGAAGAGACGTTGTTGGGCCTTTGTAACCAGTGCGTCCACATGAAGAGCCCAAGAAAGCTTGTTGTGGATGACCACTCCCAGGAGCTTGTATGTAAAAAGTCAGAATGTGCAGGGAATTAGTGTGAGTGATACAGAGGGGATTCCTGATTTGGAGCTCAGCTCTCCTGCAGTTCCTCACTCTGACAACCAGGGAGCTCCCTTCAGCCACTCAAAGTAATTCCTAACCTGTGTCTTGTTTCAGAAACAAGTAGCAGCATTTCCAGTGCAAGGTACCACAATTCAGAATGAGACCATTCGGGGCCTTGCCCCTGCTATACCATTCAGTGAGGCCATGGCTGATTTGACTGCCCTCAGTTGCACGTTCCTGCCTGTCCATAATGGTGTTTAAATCCCTCGTTAGTTAAACATTTATCCACCTTGACCTTCAAAATATTCAATGAACCAACCACCACGAGTGTCTGGGGAAATGTTCCATAGACTCCTTAATATCTGAGAAACAAGTACATCCTTCTTCTCGCCTTCTCAGAATTGAATATGCCTTCAAATTCCAGAACCTTACCACACAGACAGGATCGATACAGGGCTCTGCAGCAGGGTGGGGCAGTGGGGTTAGTTTGGGGATCGATACAGGGCGATTGCAGCAGGGTGGGGCAGTGGGATTAGTTTGGGGATCGATACAGGGCTATGGGGAGAGAGTGGGGCAGTGGGGTTAGTTTGGGGATTGATACAGGGCTATGGGGAGAGAGTGGGGCAGTGGGATTAGTTTGGGGATTGATACAGGGCTATGGGGTGAGAGTGGGGCAGTGGGATTAGTTTGGGGATCGATACAGGGCTCTGCAGCAGGGTGGGGCAGTGGGGTTAGTTTGGGGATTGATACAGGGCTATGGGGTGAGAGTGGGGCAGTGGGATTAGTTTGGGGATTGATACAGGGCTATGGGGAGAGAGTGGGGCAGTGGGATTAGTTTGGGGATTGATACAGGGCTATGGGGTGAGAGTGGGGCAGTGGGATTAGTTTGGGGATTGATACAGGGCTATGGGGTGAGAGTGGGTCAGTGGGATTAGTTTGGGGATTGATACAGGGCTATGGGGTGAGAGTGGGTCAGTGGGATTAGTTTGGGGATTGATACAGGGCTATGGGGAGACAGCGGGGCAGTGGGATTAGTTTGGGGATCGATACAGGGCTATGGGGTGAGAGTGGGGCAGTGGGGTTAGTTTGGGGATTGATACAGGGCTATGGGGTGAGAGTGGGTCAGTGGGATTAGTTTGGGGATTGATACAGGGCTATGGGGAGAGAGTGGGGCAGTGGGGTTAGTTTGGGGATTGATACAGGGCTATGGGGTGAGAGTGGGTCAGTGGGATTAGTTTGGGGATTGATACAGGGCTATGGGGAGAGAGTGGGGCAGTGGGGTTAGTTTGAGGATTGATACAGGGCTATGGGGAGAGAGTGGGGCAGTGGGATTAGTTTGTGGATTGATACAGGGCTATGGGGAGAGAGTGGGGCAGTGGGGTTAGTTTGGGGATTGATACAGGGCTATGGGGAGAGAGTGGGGCAGTGGGATTAGTTTGGGGATTGACACTGGGCTATGGGGAGAGAGTGGGGCAGTGGGGTTAGTTTGAAATTGATACAGGGCTATGGGGGAGAGAGTGGGGCAGTGGGGTTAGTTTGAAATTGATACAGGGCTATGGGGGAGAGAGTGGGGCAGTGGGGTTAGTTTGAAATTGATACAGGGCTATGGGGAGAGAGTGGGGCAGTGGGGTTAGTTTGAAATTGATACAGGGCTATGGGGAGAGAGTGGGGCTGTGGGATTGGTTTGGGGATTGATACAGGGCTATGGGGAGAGAATAGGGCCATGGGATGGGAGATAACCCAGAGCATGGTAAATAAATGAAATGTGTTCGAGGGTGGTGGAAGCAGGTACTCTTGCAACATTTAAGAAACACCTGGAAGAGCCCTGAAAATGCCAGGACATTACAGACATGGATCAAGTGCAGGGAAATGGGATTAGTGTAGTTTGCTGTTTGTTTTCCAGCATAGCCATGTTGGGCTGAAGGGCCTGTTTCGATGCTGTATGAGTCTAACGTAAGAATTAGAAGCAGGAGTAGGCCGCCTGGCCCTTCGAGCCTGCTCCACCATTCAATAAGACCATGGGTGATCTTTTCATGGCCTCAGCTCCACCTACCCATCCTCTCACCGTAACCCCGTAATTCCTTTGCTTTTCAACAATCGATCTAGCTTTGCCTTAAGGCCACAAGAAAAGGAGATATCCGACTGGATGACTCATGGTTGGGTTGTGTTTTAACTTGGTTCACTTCTATCAGCACAGCTTGCCCAGGCAATGAGGGTGCACCATGTTCTCTGCCCAGCTTTGAACTGGGGACCTTGCGTATGTTAGGCGACCGTGATACCCACTACACTACAGAAACATGACATTTTAGTAAAGGAAAGCTGCAAATTGTATTGGAGTCAGGTAGGTCTGGAACCCACAGTTTTTGGATCTGACTATGAGAAGAGAGCTGAAGGGATTCGGGGGAGCTAGCTGGATGCAAACTTGGCTTGACGGTCAGACACGGAGGAGTGGTGGGAGAGGGTTGTTCAGACTAGAACCACAAGGACCGGTGCTGGGACCACTGTTGTTCATCACTGGGGCTTGGATGTGAATATATGAGGCATGGTTAGTGAGTTTGTAGATGACACCAAAATTGGTGGGATCATGGACAGTGAAGAAGGTTGTAATCTTTATCAGTTGGTTCATAGCTCCTTGAAGATAGTGTCTCTGGAAACACAGTGTGAAGGAAGCATTTGACAGTGGTCAGAGCATTGAGTATAGGAGTTGGGACATCATGTTGTGGCTCTACAAGACAGTGGGAAGGCCACACTTGGAGTTACTGCGTACAGTTCTGCTCGACCTGCTGGAGGAAGGATGTTATTAACCTGAAAAAGGTTCAGAAAGAATTTGCAAGAATGTTACCGAGACTGGAGGGAATGAGCTACCTGGAAAGGTTGGATAGGCTGGGATGTTTTTTCCCTGGAATAGTTAAAGTGAATAGCAAAGGTCTTTTTCCCAAGGGAGGGGAGTCCATAACTGGAGGACATCGGTTGAAGGTGAGAGGGGAATAATTTAAAAGGGATCTCATGGGTGACCTTTTCACACAGAGAGTGGTGTGTAAATGGAATGAGCTGGTCGAGGCGAGTACAGTATAACATTTAAAAGACATTTGGACAGGTACATGGATAGGAAAGGTTTAGAGGGATATGGGCAAATGGGACTGGATCAGTTTAGGAGACTGGTTAGCACAGATGGGTTCGGCTGAAGGTCTGTTTCTGTAGTGTCTGATTCTCTGACTGGAAGATGATGATGTATGGACAGTGGGGCCAGTCAGAGGATCTTGGTTTGAACTGACTGGAAATTATGGAGATAAATTTCTTTTGTAAATGACTGGATTCCTGTGATTATCTGTAAGATTAAAATTGAGGGTGGGAGAGATGGAGGGAAAGAGATGGGGGAGAGGGAGCTGAGAAAATGGGCAGAATGCAAAAACGCAGTGTTCTATTGACCTTAAAGTTTTGGTCAGGTTGGTCTTGTATTTAACTGTCCAGTCTCTCCCTGTCCCCGCCTTCCCATTCCACCCCAACCCTACCCTGGCAGGCCCACTGCCCTGCACTTCCTCACTGTCACATCTCCAGCTGCGCTCATTTTCTTGCAGATCAGCGTGATTCTGAGGAATCTGCGATCTGTATAGAGTTGTCTAGACAAGCTGGAGAATGCTGTAACTCAGTGCTGAGCACCTTCCCAGCAAACCCCTGGGCTATCAGCTCGTGCTGCTCACACTTCTCCTGTCCACACCCTCGACTTAATTCCACAAGGTCTGACGTTCCAGTGTGGGCCTCACTCTGAGTTGTAACATGTTTCAGACAAATCTGTATCCCATCTACAGGAGGGAGTGACGAGAAATAATTCTGCAGCAAGCTCTGACGGTCAGGTGAAGGTTAGCCGAATGCTGGGGGTCAATTTTGTTTTATTTAGGCATGTCAGTGACTAAACACTGGGGAAGGTTATGAGCTGAATTAAAAGTTTTATGACTAAAGTCATGTCTGAGTAATGCAGTTCTCAGGAGTGGCTCTGGGCACTATCTAATGGGTTTACAAAAAATATTCCCTCTTATTTCTCACAGGGTGGAGGTGTACGATATCTCCCCACCTTTACAGGATGTGACAGGTTTTCGACCTTCGTATATGGTCATGACAGATTACCATGGAATCACCAAATTTCTACCGTACAGAGGGAGGCCATTTATAGCCTATCGCGTCTGCTGGGCTCTCTGTGCATTTTCACTTAGTGTCAATCTCCTACCATTCACCCCTTGGTCACTCCCAGTTCACTCAGTGGTCACTCCCTGCCTATGCCATGGTCACACCCCTTCTTCTCTGTGGTCACTCCCTTTCTGCTTCACAGTCACTCCCTGTCTGCTCTGTGGTCACTCCCTGTCCTTACTCGCAGAGCGCTTCAGAGAACATCTCTGGGACACCCGCATCAACCAACCAAACCGCCCCGTGGCCCAACATTTCAACTCCCCCTCCCACTCTGCCGAGGATATGGAGGTCCTGGGCCTCCTCCACCGCCGCTCCCTCACCACCAGACGCCTGGAGGAAGAACGCCTCATCTTCTGCCTCGGAACACTTCAACCCCAGGGCATCAATGTGGATTTCAACAGCTTCCTCATTTCCCCTTCCCCCACCTCACCCCAGTTCCAAACTTCCAGCTCAGCACCACCCTCATGACCTGCTCTTCCTGTCCATCTTCCTATCCACTCCACCCTCCCCTCCGACCTCTCACCTTTACCCCCTCCTCCATCCACCTATTGCCCTCTCAGCTACCTTCTCCCCAGCTCACCCCCAACCCCCTCATTTATCTCTCCACTCTGGAGGCTCCTTGCCTCATCTTGATGAAGAGCTTATGCCTGAAACGTTGATTTTCCTGCTGCTGGGATGCTGCCTGACCTGCTGTGCCTTTCCAGCACCATTCCCTGTCTGCTCCTTGGTCACTCCCTGTTCACTGTGTGGTCACTCCCAGTCCCCTCCCCCAAGCCCGTGCCTCAATGAGCTGCTGGTTTTATTGCTGTGGATATGCCTCACTGCTGGTGGCCACACCTCACTCTCTACCTTACAGAACAGGGAGGGGCTGGCAAAGAAAACTTAGCGAGACTCGTACTGACAGGCAGAGCTCTGTGAGCACAGAGGCTGCAGTTAGAGAGACTGAGTGAGAGAGAGAGAGAGAGAGAGAGCAGGCAGCTCACCACAGTCTCCCAGTAAACAGCCGGAGCAAAGAGAGACGCTTTCCTTGTCATAACGTCCCCCACTCTGTCTTTGGAAGATGTACAAAAGGCAGGAGAGCAGGAATCGTTTGTCACCGGACAACAGGCTCTATCACGATATGTTGAAATCTACTGAATCCAGGAAAGGTACTTGCTTCAGATGGTGGTGGAGCTTGTCTCCAGCTGAAGGATGGGAGGGATCGGGGTATTTCGGATGTTGCTGTCGGATCAGTCCTGAGCTACTGTTAACCCTTGGAGGTCTGGATTTACTGCTTTGCTTCTCTCTATATCTGCCAGTCAGGCAGCACTCTGGTCTCTGCTCTGCCAATCTCAGACCGGTCTCCCTTTTCTCTTTCTTTGCTCCATCACTAAGGCTTGTCTCTTTTTAACCTGACAATGCCCACCCCACCTTTCACCCCTCACCCTTGCCTCAGCACATTGGCTGCAGAAACCCTCACCCATCCATTCGATCTGACAATCTCAGCTCACTCCCAGTTGGTCTTCCTCACTTGAACCTCCATCAAACATCTGTTGCCCATGTCTGAACAGGCACTGAGTCTGAATCACCTTTCACCCCCAGGATGACTGACCCCCCGCCTGACTGATATCTGAGCAGGCGACATCTCCACTGTCAGGCTCTCTTCCTTGTTTTCAAATTACTGCCTGGTCTGTAACCCCCTGCAATCCCATACACTCCAATATCCAGCCTTGTGCTCCCCTCTGATTACAAACGCCTCCACAACTGGTAGCTCTACTCAAACTTCACTCCCTAAACCACTGCACCTCAATCATTCACTCTCAGTTACCACTTCTCGGTCAGGGCTGTAACACACTCATTTCTGAGTCATAGGCTCGTGGGTACGAGTCTGACTCTAGGACATGAATGGAAGATCCTAATAGTCACTTAGGGCATGCCGCACTGTCGCAGGGTCAGTGCTGAGGGAGTGGGCCCTGTGGGAGAGTCAGTGCTGAGGGAGTGCCGCACTGTCGGAGGGTCAGTGCTGAGGGAGTGGGCACGGTCGGAGGGTCAGTGCTGAGGGACTGCCGCACTGTCGGTGGGTCAGTGCTGAGGGAGTGGGCCCTGTCGGAGAGTCAGTGCTGAGGGAGTGCTGCACTGTCGGAGGGTCAGTGCTGAGGGAGCGCCGCACTGTCAGCGGGTCAGTGCTGAGGGAGTGGGCACTGTTGGAGGGTCAGTGCTGAGGGAGTGCCGCACTGTCGGAGGGTCAGTGCTGAGGGAGTGCCGCTCTGTCGGAGGGTCAGTGCTGAGGGAGTGCCGCACTGTCAGAGGGTCAGTGCTGAGGGAGTGCGCACTGTCGGAGGGTCAGTGCTGAGGGAGTGGACACTGTCGGAGGGTCAGTGCTGAGGGAGTGGGCACTGTCGGAGGGTCAGTGCTGAGGGAGTGGGCACTGTCGCAGGGTCAGTGCTGAGGGAATGCCGCACTGTCGGAGGGTCAGTGCTGAGGGAGTGCCGCACTGTCGGAGGGTCAGTGCTGAGGGAGTGCCGCACTGTCACAGGGTCATTGCTGAGGGAGTGCATCACTGTCAGAGGATCAGTGCTAAGGGCATGCCGCACTGTCGCAGGGTCAGTGCTTAGGGAGCGGGCACTGTCAGAGGGTTAGTGCTGAGGGAGCACCGCACTATCGGAGGGTCAGTGCTGAGGGAGTGGGCACTGTCGGAGGGTCAGTGCTGAGGGAGTGCCGCACTGTCGGAGGGTCAGTGCTGAGGGAGTGCGCACTGTCAGAGGGTCAGTGCTGAGGGAGTGCTGCACTGTCAGAGGGTCAGTGCTGAGGGAGCACCGCACTATCGGAGGGTCAGTGCTGAGGGAGTACCGCACTGTCAGAGGTCAGTGCTGAGGGAGTGCCGCACTGTCAGAGGGTCCGTGCTGAGGGTGTGCCACACTGTCGGAGGATAGGTGCTGAGGGAGTGCCACACTGTCGGAGGGTCAGTGCTGAGGGAGTGGGCACTGTCGGAGGGTCAGTGCTGAGGGAGTGGGCACTGTCAGAGGGTCAGTGCTGAGGGAGTGCTGCACTGTCAGAGGGTCAGTGCTGAGGGAGCGCCGCATTGTTGGAGGGTCAGTGCTGAGGGAGTGCTGCACTGTTGGAGGGTCAGTGCTGAGGGAGCGCCGCATTGTTGGAGGGTCAGTGCTGAGGGAGTGCTGCACTATTGGAGGGTCAGTGCTGAGGGAGCGCCCCATTGTTGGAGGGTCAGTGCTGAGGGAGTGCTGCACTGTCAGAGGGTCAGTGCTGAGGGAGTGCTGCATTATTGGAGGGTCAGTGCTGAGGGAGTGCCGCACTGTCGGAGGGTCAGTGCTGAGGGAGCGCCGCACTGTCGGAGGGTCAGTGCTGAGGGAGTGCCGCACTGTCGGAGGGTCAGTGCTGAGGGAGTGCTGCACTGTCGGAGGGTCAGTGCTGAGGGAGTGCTGCACTGTTGGAGGGTCAGTGCTGAGGGAGCGCCGCACTGTCGGAGGGTCAGTGCTGAGGGAGCGGGCACTGTCGGAGGGTCAGTGCTGAGGGAGTGCGCACTGTCGGAAGGTCAGTGCTGAGGGAGCACCGCACTGTTGGAGAGTCTTCTGTCTGTATTCTGATTAAATATCCTGAGAAACATGTATTGTTAAATGAGCATCACAAACTCAAATATAATCTGAACGTATTGTTGGGATCTTGCTGTGCACTAACTGGATGACATTAAGACTATGGCAAAAGTCTCACTGTGAGAAATTCCAGGATTCAGAACAACGTTTTGCCCTCAACCGCCATCTCCCCTCCCCCCTTTAATGCAGCATGGAACACGAGACTGATGGGGAACGTTTTTTCTCTCGCTGGTGTAATATTCCCTTTATTGACACACTCGAGAACACTTCAGTGAAGCACTGTTTTAGTACAAGGCAAGCATTCTGTCAGTGCACACTGTTATATTGAACAGGCAGACTGTCCCAGCTGTGTCTTCATGATCCTCACATCTTCATCTTCACCATTTCAGAATCCTTCAATACTTCAGCCGATACAGAAATGGCACCATCTCATTTTCCATCAAAAACTGCCATCCGTTTAACATCTGTGTGTGTCTGTGTGTGTCTGTGTGTGTGTGTGTGTGTGTGTGTGTGTCTGTGTGTGTGTCTGTGTGTGTGTCTGTGTGTGTCTGTGTGTGTGTGTGTGTCTGTGTCTGTGTGTCTGTGTCTGTGTGTCTGTGTGTGTGTGTCTGTGTGTGTGTGTCTGTGTGTGTGTCTGTGTGTGTGTGTCTGTGTGTCTGTGTCTGTGTGTGTGTGTGTCTGTGTGTGTGTGTCTGTGTGTGTGTGTCTGTGTGTGTGTCTGTGTGTGTCTGTGTCTGTGTGTGTGTGTCTGTGTGTGTGTCTGTGTGTGTGTGTCTGTGTGTGTGTGTCTGTGTGTGTGTGTGTCTGTGTGTGTGTGTCTGTGTGTGTCTGTGTGTGTGTGTGTGTCTGTGTGTGTGTGTCTGTGTGTGTCTGTGTGTGTGTCTGTGTGTGTGTGTCTGTGTGTGTGTCTGTGTGTGTGTCTGTGTCTGTGTGTGTCTGTGTGTGTGTCTGTGTCTGTGTGTGTGTCTGTGTGTCTGTGTCTGTGTCAGTGTGTCTGTGTGTGTTCCTTCACACTGTCATTCAAACTCTCTCTCCGTCCCTCTCTCTGATTCTCTATGACTCTGTATCTCTATCTCTCTCTCTGTCCCTATCTCTCTGTCTGTCTGTCCCTCACCCTTTGTCTGTCTCTCGCTCTCTCTTGCTCTCTGTCCCTCGATCTCTCTCTCTATGTCTCACTCTGTCCGTCACTCTGTCTCTCTCCCTCTGTCTCTTTCTCTCTTTCTGTCTCTCACTCGGTCCCTCCCTCTATTCCTCTCCCTGTTTCTCTCCCTCTGTCCCTCTCTTTCTCTGTCCAACTCCCTCTCTGTTTCTGTCCCTCTCTCTCTCTGACCCCCCATCTCTCACTGTCTCTTTCTCTCACTGTCTCTTACTATGTCCCTCCCTTTGTCCCTCTCCCTCTCTCTCTCTCTCATTCACTTCCTCTCTCTCTCTCTTTCACTTCCTCTCTCTCTCTCTCTCTCTCTCTCCGTCCTTCCCTCCCACTCTCCGTCCCTCCCCCATCCCTCCCTGTGGTCTGGAGCTGGGACACTGGATATTGATGTCTTGCCAGTGGCCTGCCTTGGAAGTATTTTCTTCTTCAGAATCTAAATGAATCTTGTTGCGATGAGAGCGAGGATGATTCACCACAGTCAGCACATGGAGGTTTACTGACCTGCCCCAGGCTTATATACACTCACAGCCTCGAAAACAAGTCATTCATGATGTATGAGCGCACACACACATGAACATTGACCCTTCGGTGGGGATTTACTCTGGAATGTTTTCTGTGTTGCTCATTAGAACAGTCCGGTACTGACTGTTACTCCCGGAGCGGACAGTCCGGTACTGACTGTTACTCCCGGAGCGGACAGTCCAGTACTGACTGTTACTCACGGAGCGAACAGTCCAGTACTGACTGTTACTCCCGGAGCGAACAGTCCAGTACTGACTGTCACTCCCGGAGCGGACAGTCCAGTACTGACTGTTACTCCCGGAGCGGACAGTCCAGTACTGACTGTTACTCCCGGAGCGAACAGTCCAGTACTGACTGTTCCCCCTGGAGCAGACAGTCCAGTACTGACTGTTACTCCCGGAGCGGACAGTCCAGTACTGACTGTTCCCCCCGGAGCGGACAGTCCAGTACTGACTGTTACTCCCGGAGCGAACAGTCCAGTACTGACTGTTACTCCCGGAGCGGACAGTCCAGTACTGACTGTTACTCCCGGAGCGGACAGTCGAGTACTGACTGTTACTCCCGGAGCGGACAGTCCAGTACTGACTGTTCCCCCCGGAGCAGACAGTCCGGTACTGACTGTTACTCCCGGAGCGAACAGTCCAATACTGACTGTTACTCCCGGAGCGGACAGTCCAGTACTGACTGTTACTCCCGGAGCGGACAGTCCAGTACTGACTGTTACTCCCGGAGCGAACAGTCCAGTACTGACTGTTCCCCCCGGAGCAGACAGTCCAGTACTGACTGTTACTCCCGAAGCGGACAGACCAGTACTGACTGTTACTCCCGGAGCGGACAGTCCAGTACTGACTGTTACTCCCGGAGCGGACAGTCCAGTACTGACTGTTACTCCCGGAGCGGACAGTCCAGTACTGACTGTTACTCCCGGAGCGGACAGTCCAGTACTGACTGTTACTCCCGGAGCGGACAGTCCAGTACTGACTGTTACTCCCGGAGCGGACAGTCCTGTACTGACTGTTACTCCCGGAGCGGACAGTCCAATACTGACTGTTACTCCCGGAGTGGACAGTCCAGTACTGACTGTTACTCCCGGAGCGGATAGTCCTGTACTGACTGTTACTCCCGGAGCGGACAGTCCAGCACTGACTGTTACTCCCGGAGCGGACAGTCCTGTACTGACTGATCCTCCCGGATTGGACAGTCGAGTACTGACTGTTACTCCCGGAGCGGACAGTCCAGTACTGACTGTTACTCCGGGAGCGGACAGTCCAGTACTGACTGTTACTCCGGGAGCGGACAGTCCACTACTGACTGTTACTCCCGGAGCGGACAGTCCAGTACTGACTGTTACTCCCGGAGTGGATGGTCCAGGTCCAATTATTACTCCTGGTGTGGACAGCCCGGGTCTGACTATTACTCCTCGAGTGGACAGTCTGGGTCTGATTATTACTGTTGGAGTGAACGGCCTGTGTCTGATTATTATTCCTGGAGTGGACAGCTCAGGTCTGATTATTACTCCAGAGTGGACATCCCTGGTCTGATTATTACTCGCAAAGTGGTCAACCTGGTCTGATTATTACTCCCAGAATGGACAGCCTGATCTGATTATTACTCCCAGAGTGGACAGCCTGATCTGATTATTACTCCCAAAATGGACAGCCTGATCTGATTATTACTCCTGGAGTGGAGAGCCTGGCTCTGATTATTATTCCTGGAGTGGACGGCCGGGGTCTGAGTATTACTCCGGGAGTGGACAGTCCGGCTCTGATTATTACTGCCAGAGTGGATAGCCTGGGTCTGTTTGTTGCTCACTTTATTATGGTTTAACCATTTTAAATGTTTCTTTTTTTTCTAAGATGAACGGGATCGAGTCCAGAAGAAAACTTTCACAAAATGGGTGAACAAACACTTGATGAAGGTGAGTCAGTGGATAGTTAAGTGACCAGGGGGTGGTCATCACAGAGAGAGAGGGAGTGACCAGGGAGTGGTCATCACAGAGAGAGAGGGAGTGACCAGGGAGTGGTCATCACAGAGAGAGAGGGAGTGACCGGGGAGTGGCCATCACAGAGAGGGAGAGAACGAGAGGGAGTGACCGGAGAGTGGTCATCACAGAGAGAGAGAGAGAGTGACCGGGGAGTGGTCATCACAAAGAGAGAGAGAGTGACCGGAGAGTGGTCAGCACAGAGAGAGAGAGAGAGAGTGACCGGGGAGTGGTCATCATAGAGAGAGAGAGAGGGGGAGTGACCAGGGAGTGGTCATCACAGAGAGAGAGAGAGAGAGAGTGACCGGGGGGGGGTGGTCTTCAAAGAGAGAGAGAGGAGGGGGGGAGTGACCAGGGAGTGGTCATCACAGAGAGAGAGAGGGGGAGTGACCAGGGAGTGGTCATCACAGAGAGAGAGAGAGAGAGAGAGAGAGAGACCAGGGACCAGGGAGTGGTCATCACAGAGAGAGAGAGAGGGGGAGTGACCAGGGAGTGGTCATCACAGAGAGAGAGAGAGACCAGGGAGTGGTCATCATAGAGAGAGAGAGAGAGGGGGGGAGTGACCGGGGGTGTGGTCTTCACAGAGAGAGAGAGAGAGAGAGAGGGGGGGAGTGACCAGGGAGTGGTCATCACAGAGAGAAAGAGGAGAGACCAGGGAGTGGTCATCACAGCGAGAGAGAGAGAGGGGGAGTGACCAGGGGGTGGTCTTCACAGAGAGAGAGAGAGAGAGGGGGGGGGGAGTGACCGGGGAGTGGTCATCACAGAGAGGAAGAGAGAGAGAGAGAGAGAGACCAGGGAGTGGTCTTCACAGAGAGAGAGAGAGAGAGTGAGGGGGAGTGACCGGGGGGTGGTCTTCACAGAGAGAGAGAGGGGGAGTGACCAGGGAGTGGTCATCACAGAGAGAGAGCGAGAGGGGGAGTGACCGGGGAGTGGTCATCACAGAGAGGAAGAGAGAGAGAGAGAGAGACCAGGGAGTGGTCTTCACAGAGAGAGAGAGAGAGAGAGAGAGAGAGGGGGAGTGACCAGGGAGTGGTCATCACAGAGAGAGAGAGAGAGAGAGAGAGAGAGACCAGGGAGTGGTCATCACAGAGAGAGAGGGGGAGTGACCAGGGAGTGGTCATCACAGAGAGAGAGAGAGGGTGGGGAGTGAGCAGGGAGTGGTCATCACAGAGAGAGAGAGAGAGAGAAAGAGACCAGGGAGTGGTCATCACAGAGACAGAGAGAGGGAGTGACCAGGGAGTGGTCATCACAGAGAGAGAGAGAGGGGGAGTGACCAGGGAGTGGTCATCACAGAGAGAGAGAGGGGGGGGGAGTGACCAGGGAGTGGTCATCACAGAGAGAGAGAGAGAGGGGGGGAGTGACCGGAGGGTGGTCATCACAGAGAGAGAGAGAGAGAGAGAGAGACACCAGGCAGTGGTCATCACAGAGAGAGGGGGGGAGTGACCAGGGAGTGGTCATCACAGAGAGAGAGAGAGGGGGGGAGTGACCAGGGAGTGGTCATCACAGAGAGAGAGAGAGAGGGGGGGAGTGACCGGGGGGTGGTCATCACAGAGAGAGAGAGAGAGAGAGAGAGACACCAGGCAGTGGTCATCACAGAGAGAGAGAGGGGGGGAGTGACCGGGGGGTGGTCATCACAGAGAGAGAGAGAGAGACCAGGAAGTGGTCATCACAGAGAGAGAGAGAGAGAGAGAGGGGCGGAGTGACCAGGGAGTGGTCATCACAGAGAGAGAGAGAGAGAGAGACCAGGGAGTGGTCATCACAGAGAGAGAGGGGGAGTGACCAGGGAGTGGTCATCACAGAGAGAGAGAGGGGGGGAGTGAGCAGGGAGTGGTCATCACAGAGAGAGAGAGAGAAAGAGACCAGGGAGTGGTCATCACAGAGAGAGAGGGGGGGAGTGACCAGGGAGTGGTCATCACAGAGAGAGAGAGAGGGGGAGTGACCAGGGAGTGGTCATCACAGAGAGAGAGAGAGGGGGGGAGTGACCGGGGAGTGGTCATCACAGAGAGGGAGAGAGCGAGAGAGAGAGAGACCAGGGAGTGGTCATCACAGAGAGAGAGAGAGAGAGAGAGAGAGGGGGAGTGACCAGGGAGTGGTCATCACAGAGAGAGGGAGTGGCCAGGGAGTGGTCATCACAGAGAGAGAGAGAGAGAGTGAATGACTAGGGAGTGGTCATCACAGAGAGAGAGAGAGAGGGAGTGACCAGGGAGTGGTCATCACAGAGAGAGAGAGAGAGAGAGAGAGAGGGGGAGTGACCGGGGGATGGTCATCACAGACAGAGAGAGAGAGAGAGAGTGAATGACCAGGGAGTGGTCATCACAGAGAGAGAGAGAGAGGGAGTGACCAGGGAGTGGTCATCACAGAGAGAGAGAGAGAGAGGGGGAGTGACCGGGGGATGGTCATCACAGACAGAGAGAGAGAGAGAGGGGGAGTGACCAGGGAGTGGTCATCACACAGCGAGAGGGAGTGACCGGGGAGTGGTTATCACAGAGAGAGAGAGAGAGAGAGGGGGAGTGACCGGGGGTGGTCATCACACAGAGAGAAGGGGGGGGGGGGGGGGAGTGACCCGGGGTGGTCATCACAGAGAGAGAGAGAGAGAGTGACCGGGAAGTGATCATCACAGAGAGAGAGAGAGGGGGAGTGACCGGGGTGTGGTCATCACAGAGAGAGAGAGAGAGAGGGAGTGACCAGAGAGTGGTCATCACAGAGAGAGAGAGGGGGAGTGACCGGGGTGTGGTCATCACAGAGAGAGAGAGAGGGGGAGTGACCAGGGAGTGGTCATCACACAGTGAGAGGGAGTGACCGGGGAGTGGTCATCACACAGCGAGAGAGAGTGACCGGGGAGTGGTCATCACAGAGAGAGAGAGAGAGAGGGGGAGTGACCGGGGAGTGGTCATCACAGAGAGTGAGAGAGAGAGAGGGGGAGTGACCGGGGAGTGGTCATCACAGAGAGAGAGAGAGGGGGAGTGACCAGGGAGTGGTCATCACACAGTGAGAGGGAGTGACCGGGGAGTGGTCATCACAGAGAGAGAGAGAGGAGGAGTGACCGGGGTGTGGTCATCACAGAGCGAGAGGGAGTGACCGGGGAGTGGTCATCACAGAGCGAGAGGGAGTGACCGGGGAGTGGTCATCATACAACGAGAGGGAGTGACCGGGGAGTGGTCATCAAAGAGAGAGAGGGGGAGTGACCGGGGGTGGTCATCACAGAGAGAGAGGAACTGATTAAGGAGTGGTTATCACGGTTCATTACCTTCATCACAGGAAGAACATGTCTCTCTTTCTGTCTCTGTCCTTATCTCTCTTTTCCTTTCTCTTTCTCTTTCTCCTTCCCAATACATTGTCTCTGTCTCTCTTTCGGTCCCACAAACACTCTCTCACTCTCCCTCTATCAATGTCTCTCTCTCTCTCTCTCTTTCCAACTCTCTTTCTCTCTCTGTCTAAATCTATTTCGCTCCGTCTCTCCCTCACTCCATCTCTCTCTCTGTGCTGCTTTCTCTATCACACTCTCTGTCTTGCGTAGATTTATCTTGTCTGCGTTCACTGCTGTGATTTTAGACTTTGAATCTATTGTGTCACAATAGACTAATATTTGCTCTGTTTTTTCTGTTCTCTCCCCTATCCTATCTCCTCTTTGTCCCTTTTCTTCACCTTCCTCGCTGTCTGATATTCTCTCTCTCTCTCTCTCTCTCGGTCAGCATTGGAAAGCTGAGGTATGTTGCTTTCTGGGGCAGTTCCAGCTTGTTTGCACGTGTCTGTGTGTGTGTGTGTGTGTATGGGGCTGTGTGTGTGTGTGTCTGTGTGTGTGTGTCTGTGTGTGTGTGTGTATGGGGCTGTGTGTGTGTGTCTGTGTGTGTGTGTGTGTGTATGGGGCTGTGTGTGTGTGTCTGTGTGTGTGTGTGTGTGTGTGTGTGTATGGGGCTGTGTGTGTGTGTCTGTGTGTGTGTGTCTGTGTGTGTGTGTGTATGGGGCTGTGTGTGTGTGTCTGTGTGTGTGTGTGTGTGTATGGGGCTGTGTGTGTGTGTCTGTGTGTGTGTGTGTGTGTGTGTGTGTGTGTATGGGGCTGTGTGTGTGTGTCTGTGTGTGTGTGTGTATGGGGCTGTGTGTGTGTGTCTGTGTGTGTGTGTGTATGGGGCTGTGTGTGTGTGTCTGTGTGTGTGTGTGTATGGGGCTGTGTGTGTGTATGTGGGGCTGTGTGTGTGTGTGAGTGAGTGTGTATGTGGGGCTGTGTGTGTGTGGGGGCTTTCTGTGTGTGTGAGTGAGTGTGTGTATATGAGGCTGTGTCTGTGTGTGAGTGAGTGTGTATATGGGGCTGGGTGTGTGTGGGGGCTTTCTGTGTGTGTGAGTGAGTGTGTATATAAGAGGCTGTGTGATGGTGTGTGTGTATATGGGTTTGTGTGTATATGGGGCTGTGTGTCTGGGAGCTTTCTGTGTGTGAGAGTGTGTGTGTGTGTATGTGGGTGTGTGTGTGTGTGTGTAAGTAAATGGGGCTGTGTGGCTGTATGAGTGAGGGTGTGTGTGTGTGTTTGTGTGTGTGTGTGTAAGTAAATGGGGCTGTGTGGCTGTATGAGTGTGTGTGTGTCTGTGTGTCTGTGTGTCTGTGTGTCTGTGTGAGTGTGTGTCTGTGTGTGTGTGTAAGTAAATGGGGCCGTGTGGCTGTATGAGTGAGTGAGTGTGCATTGCTTGTGTATTATGTCTCATTTTCTGAACCCATCTGAAACCCTCCAAACCCCAAATCATACATTACCCAAACCTTCCCTACCCAGCCGCGCACTCCTGCCACTGCCCTGACCCTACGCCCACCCACCCTGACTTTACCCCCAACACTCCCCCTCCACCCCCACCCAGTCATGTCCATCTGGCACCCCCAACATACCCTTACATCCTGACCCTCCCCAGACCCACCTCTTTAGCCCCACTCACTGCTCCCTGCACCCTGACTGCACCCCACCATAGCATCTTGACCCACCCCATGACCCCCACCCCCCACCCACATCCACGCCTGCCCTTGCCCTCGCCCCCTGGCCCTGCAATCAGTAAGAAAGCGTTTGCTGTGTTTGGGGTTTGGTCTGCGGGTCTCATCATGGTGCATGCTGGGATTGTTGGTGATATGACATTCGTGATGGATTTCAGGCCGTGCTCTGGCCGTGGTGTGAATGTTCAGGCACAATGCAAGGATTTAGGAACTGTTACCACATATCCTGAAGGTTAGCATTGGAGGAGATTCAGGTGTGGGGGCTCAGAGCGACTGGAGTATGAGTATTGGGTTGGGGCTATCGGACTGTGGGAGATGAGGGGTTGAATTGGGGTATGGGTGGGGTGGGGGGGTTTGGTGTATGAACCCTCAGGTTGGGGTGAACCTTGTCCAGCCTTGGGTTGGTGGGTCTTGGGGTGAACCAGTTTGGGAGTTTAGATTAGAGTGGTGCTGAAAAAGTGCAGCAGGTCAGGCAGCATCCAAGGAGCAGGGAAATCACCATTTCAGGCAATAGACAATAGACAATAGGTGCAGGAGTAGGCCATTCTGCCCTTCAAGCCTACACCACCATTCATTATGACCATGGCTGATCATCCTTAATCAGTATCCTGTTCCTGCCTTATCTCCATAATCCTTGATTCCACTATCCTTGAGAGCTCTATCCAACTCTTTCTTAAATGAATCCAGAGACTGGGCCTCCACTGCCCTCTGGGGCAGAGCATTCCACACAGCCACCACTCTCTGGGTGAAGAAGTTTCTCCTCATCTCTGTCCTAAATGGTCTATCCCGTATTTTTAAGCTGTGTCCTCTGGTTCGGGACTCACCCATCAGCGGAAACATGTTTCTTGCTGCCAGAGTGTCCAATCCTTTAATAATCTTATATATCTCAATCAGATCCCCTCTCAGTCTTCTAAACTCAAGGGTATACAAGCCCAGTCGCTCCAGTCTTTCAGTGTAAGGTAATCCCGCCATTCCAGGAATTGACCTCGTGAACCTACGCTGCACTCCCTCAATAGCCAGAATGTCTTTCCTCAAATTTGGAGACCAGAACTGCACACAGTATTCCAGGTGTGGTCTCACCAGGGCCCTGTACAGCTGCAGAAGAACCTCTTTGCTTCTATACTCAATTCCTCTTGTTATGAAGGCCAGCATGCTATTAGCCTTCTTCACTACCTGCTGTACCTGCATGCTTACCTTCATTGACTGGTGTACAAGAACACCCAGATCTCTCTGTACTGCCCCTTTACCTAAATTGATTCCATTGAGGTAGTAGTCTGCCTTCCTGTTCTTGCCACCAAAGTGGATAACCATACATTTATCCACATTAAACTGCATCTGCCATGCATCTGCCCACTCACCTAACTTGTCCAGGTCACCCTGTGATCTCCTAACATCCTCCTCACATTTCACCCTGCCACCCAGCTTTGTATCATCAGCAAATTTGCTAATGTTATTGCTGATATCATCTTCTATATCATTAATATATATTGTAAAAAGCTGCAGTCCCAGCACGGATCCCTGCGGTACCCCACTGGTCACTGCCTGCCATTCCGAAATGGAGCCGTTTATCACTACCCTTTGTTTCCTATTAGCCAACCAATTTTCAATCCAATCTAGTACTTTGCCCCCAATACCATGCGCCCTAAATTTACTCACTAACCTCCTGTGTGGGACTTTATCAAAAGCTTTCTGAAAGTCCAGGTACACTACATCTACTGGATCTCCCTCATCCATCTTCAGAGTTACATCCTCAAAAAATTCCAGAAGATTAGTCAATCATGATTTCCCCTTCATAAATCCATGCTGACTCTGTCCTATCCTGTTACTACTATCCAAATGTGCAGTAATTTCATCCTTTATAATAGACTCCAGCATCTTTCCCACCACTGAGGTCAGACTAACTGGTCTATAATTTCCTGCTTTCTCTCGCCCACCTTTCTTAAAAAGTGGTATAACATTAGCCACCCTCCAATCCTCAGGAACTGATCCCGAATCTATCGAACTCTGGAAAATAATCACCAATGCATCCACGATTTCCCGAGCCACCTCCTTCAGTACCCTGGGATGTAGACCATCAGGCCCCGGAGACTTATCAACCTTCAGACCTAACAGTCTCTCCAACACCAAATCCTGGCAAATATAAATTCCCTTCAGTTCAGGTCCTTCAGCTACTGTTACCTCAGGGAGATTGCTTGTGTCTTCCCCAGTGAACACAGATCTGAAGTACCAATTTAATTCCTCTGCCATTTCTTTGTTCCCCGTAATATATTCCCCTGTTTCTGTCTTCAAGGGCCCAATTTTAGTCTTAACCATTTTTTTCCCTTTCACATACCTAAAAAAGCTTTTACTATCCTCCTTTATATTTTTGGCCAGTTTACCCTCGTACCTCATTTTTCCTCTGCGTATTTCCTTCTTAGTAATCCTCTGTTGCTCTTTAAAAGCTTCCCAGTCCTCCGTTTTCCCACTTATCTTTGCTATGTTATACTTTTTCTCTTTTAACTTTATATGTTTCTTAACTTCCCTCGTCAGCCACGGCCGCCCATGCCTCCTCCTGGGATCTTTCTTCCTTTTAGGAATGAACTGATCCTGCAACTTCTGTATTATACACAGAAATATCCGCCATTGTTCCTCCACGGTCCTCCCTGCTAAGGTATTGCACCATTGAACTTTGGCCAGCTCCTCCCTCATAGCTCCATAGTTCCCTTTATTCAACAGAAATATTGTCACTTCCGACTGTACCCTCTCCCTCTCAAATTGCAGATTGAAGCTTAATGTATTATGGTCACTACTTCCCAATGGCTCCTTCACTTCGAGGTCCCTGACCAATTCTGGTTTGTTACACAATACCAGATCCAGAATTGCCTTCTCCCTGGTCGGCTCCAGCACCAGCTGCTCTAAGAATCCATCTCTGAGGCACACAGCAAAGTCTTTTTCTTGAAGCCCCATACCATCCTGATTCTCCCAGTCTACCTGCATGTTGAAATCCCCCATAACAACTGTAGTGACATCTTTGCGACAGGCCAATTTCAGCTCCTGATTCAACTTACATCCGACATCCAGACTACTGTTTGGGGGCCTGTAGATAACTCCCAAGAGGGTCTTTTTACCCTTAGTATTTCGCAGCTCTATCCACACTGACTCTACATCTCCTGACTCTAGGTCCCCCCGCGCAAGGGACTGAATATCATCCCTTACCAACATGGCCATCCCACCCCCTCTGCCCTTCATCAGGAAGAGAGGCAGGGAGCCTCCAGGGTGAAGAGATCAATTTTCCTGCTCCTCGGATGCTGCCTGACCTGCTGTGCTTTTCCAGCACCACTCTAATCTAAACTCTGGTTTCCAGCATCTGCAGTCCTCACTTTTGACCATTTTGGGAGATTGGCAGGCAGTGGATTGATATTGGGTGAGAGAGAGAGTGGGCTGGGATCTGGGGAAGATGGCTAGTGGTCAATGGGGGATCTGCGGGGATGGTGTTGGATTAGTGGTGCTGGAAGAGCACAGCAGTTCAGGCAGCATCCAAGGAGCTTCAAAATCGACATTTTGGGCAAAAGCCCTTCATCAGGGGATGGTGTTGGTATCAGTGTGGGGTCTGTGGGGATGTCGGGGTTGGTGTCAGTGTGGGGTCTGTGGGGATGTCGGGGTTGGTGTCAGTGTGGGGTCTGTGGGGATGTCGGGGTTGGTGTCAGTGTGGGGTCTGTGGAGATGTCGGGGTTGGTGTCAGTGTGGGGTCTGTGGAGATGTCGGGGTTGGTGTCAGTGTGGGGTCTCTGGGGATGGTGTTGGTGTCAGTGTGGGGTCTCTGGGGATGTCGGGGTTGGTGTCAATGTGGGGTCTGTGGGGATGTCGGGGTTGGTGTCAGTGTGGGGTCTCTGGGGATATCAGGGTTGGTGTCAGTGTGGGGTCTCTGGGGATGGTGTTGGTGTCAGTGTGGGGTCTCTGGGGATATCGGGGTTGGTGTCAGTGTGGAGTCTCTGGGGATGATGTTGGTGTCAATGTGGGGTCTGTGGGGATGTCGGGGTTGGTGTCAGTGTGGGGTCTGTGGGGATGTCGGGGTTGGTGTCAATGTGGGGTCTGTGGAGATGTCGGGGTTGGTGTCAATGTGGGGTCTGTGGGGATGTCGGGGTTGGTGTCAGTGTGGGGTCTGTGGGGATGGTGTTGGTGTCAATGTGGGGTCTGTGGAGATGTCGGGGTTGGTGTCAGTGTGGGGTCTCTGGGGATATCGGGGTTGGTGTCAGTGTGGGGTCTCTGGGGATATCGGGGTTGGTGTCAGTGTGGGGTCTCTGGCGATATCGGGGTTGGTGTCAGTGTGGGGCCGGTGGGAATATCGGGGCTGGTTGTAATGATTTGTGTTTGTATCAGGCTCACCGAAGTATCGATGATCTTTACGAAGATTTACGAGATGGACATAACCTGATTTCTCTCCTTGAAGTTCTCTCTGGTGAATCTCTGGTAAGTCTAACAAGCTCCCTGTTTTGAGAAACTAACCCCAGCTTTTGCATATCCCGGCGCAGGCAGATGATCCAACTAACAGAATAACATCAATCCCACAAACCCCAGCACTAACCTTTCCAAATGAAACACTCACCCAATCATCCGCTGCTCCACCTCAATCCCTGAATGTTCAATCAGTCACTCACAGACCCCCTCTCGGTGTGTGGGATCACCCTGTGCAGTCACTCAGAGACCCCCCCTCGGTGTGGGATCACCCTGTGCAGTCACTCAGAGACCCCCTCGGTGTGTGGGATCACCCTGTGCAGTCACTCAGAGACCCCCTCTCGGTGTGGGATCACCCTGTGCAGTCACTCACAGACCCCTCGGTATGTGGGATCACCCTGTGCAGTCACTAACAGACCCCCTCGGTGTGTGGGATCACCCTGTGCAGTCACTCAGAGACCCCCTCGATGTGTGGGATCACCCTGTGCAGTCACTCAGAGACCCCCTCGGTGTGGGATCACCCTGTGCAGTCACTCAGAGACCCCCTCGGTGTGGGATCACCCTGTGCAGTCACTCAGAGACCCCCTCGGTGTGTGGGATCACCCTGTGCAGTCACTCAGAGACCCCCTCTCGGTGTGGGATCACACTGTGCAGTCACTCACAGACCCCTCGGTATGTGGGATCACCCTGTGCAGTCACTAACAGACCCCCTCGGTGTGTGGGATCACCCTGTGCAGTCACTCAGAGACCCCCTCGATGTGTGGGATCACCCTGTGCAGTCACTCACAGACCCCCTCGGTGTGTGGGATCACCCTGTGCAGTCACTCAGAGACCCCCTCGGTGTGGGATCACCCTGTGCAGTCACTCAGAGACCCCCTCGGTGTGTGGGATCACCCTGTGCAGTCACTCAGAGACCCCCTCTCGGTGTGGGATCACCCTGTGCAGTCACTCACAGACCCCTCGGTATGTGGGATCACCCTGTGCAGTCACTAACAGACCCCCTCGGTGTGTGGGATCACCCTGTGCAGTCACTCAGAGACCCCCTCGATGTGTGGGATCACCCTGTGCAGTCACTCACAGACCCCCTCGGTGTGTGGGATCACCCTGTGCAGTCACTAACAGACCCCCTCGGTGTGTGGGATCACCCTGTGCAGTCACTAACAGACCCCCTCGGTGTGTGGGATCACCCTGTGCAGTCACTCACAGACCCCCTCGGTGTGTGGGATCACCCTGTGCAGTCACTCAGACCCCCTCGGTGTGTGGGATCACCTTGTGCAGTCACTAACAGACCCCCTCGGTGTGTGGGATCACCCTGTGCAGTCACTCAGAGACCCCCTCGGTGTGTGGGATCACCCTGTGCAGTCACTAACAGACCCCCTCGGTGTGTGGGATCACCCTGTGCAGTCACTAACAGACCCCCTCGGTGTGTGGGATCACCCTGTGCAGTCACTAACAGACCCCCTCGATGTGTGGGATCACCCTGTGCAGTCACTCAGAGACCCCCTCAGTGTGTGGGATCACCTTGTGCAGTCACTCACAGACCCCCTCGGTGTGTGGGATCACCCTGTGCAATCACTCACAGACCTCTCGGTGTGGGATCACCCTGTGCAGTCACTCAGAGACCCCCTCGGTGTGGGATCACCCTGTGCAATCACTCAGAGACCCCCTCGGTGTGGGATCAGCCTGTGCAGTCACTCAGAGACCCCCTCGGTGTGGGATCACCCTGTGCAGTCACTCAGAGACCCCCTCGGTGTGGGATCAGCCTGTGCAGTCACTCAGAGACCCCCTCGGTGTGGGATCAGCCTGTGCAATCACTCAGAGACCCCCTCGGTGTGGGATCAGCCTGTGTAATCACTCAGAGACCCCCTCGGTGTGGGATCACCCTGTGCAGTCACTCAGAGACCCTCTTGGTGTGGGATCACCCTGTGCAATCACTCAGAGACCCCCTCGGTGTGGGATCAGCCTGTGCAGTCACTCAGAGACCCCTCGGTGTGTGGGATCACTCTGTGCAGTCACTCAGAGACCCCCTCGGTGTGGGATCACCCTGTGCAATCACTCAGAGACCCCCTCGGTGTGGGATCAGCCTGTGCAGTCACTCAGAGACCCCCTCGGTGTGGGATCAGCCTGTGCAATCACTCACAGACCTCTCGGTGTGGGATCACCCTGTGCAATCACTCACAGACCCCCTCGGTGTAGTACAGCCTGTGATTGAGTGTGTCAGTGAAATGTTGTCCTAATTTGATGCCATCTCCCTCTCTCTCTCTCTCTCTCTCTCTCTTTCTCTCTCTCTCTGCGTCTCTCTCCCTCTCTCTCTGCGTCTCTCTCTCTCTCTCTCTGCGTCTCTCTCTCTCTCTCTGCATCTCTCTTTTTCTCTCTCTCTCTGCGTCTCTCTCCCTCTCTCTCTGCGTCTCTCTCCCTCTCTCTCTGCGTCTCTCTCTCTCTGTGTCTGTCTCTCTCTCTCTCTCTCTATCTATCTTTCCCCAGCCCACTCCTTCTCTGCTGCTTTGATTTTATTGAATTGTATGACAGAGTTTATCCAACTGTCTGTATTGTCAGGGGAGAGTGAGAATGGAGTGCGCAGGGAGATTGGAATCTATTCGGATCATACAAACATTAAAAACAGGAACAGAAGCAGGCCATTCGGCCCCTTGACCTGCTCCCCCATGCAGTAAAGTCAAATTCCGTGGAGTCCCGATGATCCTCGATTGTTCCGTTCGAAGGGCAGGAGCCTCTGAAACTCAGCTCTTCTCTCTGTGTTTGAACCCAGGCTGTAACGAGGGCAAGACCTGAGTGACCCTAATAGGACCCAGACTGAGGGCCATGGGATCAACTGAGTAGGCAGCAAGGGGAGGGCATTCTGCCTGTCAACATAATCCTGCCCTTACTCAGTAAAGTGATGGCTCATGTTCCTGCCTGTACCCTATAACCTTTGGCTCCATGATTGATCAGAAACCTCTCAGGCCTTGTGCTTGACTGAAGTGAGAGAGACAGCCCTCACTCCCCTTTAGGGAAAAGGCTTCCACATAATAATGATCTGGCCTCAGAGAGATAAAAGATTCCGTTCATCTCTGTCAAGGGAGAGCTGTCATTCCTAAACAATGTCCTCTAGGCCTACCCTCTCCCAGAGGAGGGAACCTGCCCTCAGTATCCACCTTATCAAGATCTTCATGTTACAATGTGATCCCTCTCATTGTTCCAAACTCCACTGGGTATAGGCACAGTCTGTCCAAACACAACTCAGAAAGTAACCCCTTCATCCTGGGAGCCTTCACTGAGCTACTTTGAATGATATTAAATCTTTCCTTCAAACTAGGAGTCTAAAACTGTCAACAGTTTTGTGGATGTGCTCTCACACTGACCAGCCACAAGTGGGTACTGCAGATGCTGGAGATTAGAGTCAAGATTAAAGTGGTGCTGGAAAAGCACAGCAGGTCAGGCAGCATCAGGATGACGGGCTTTTGCCCGAAACGTCGATTCTCCTGCTCCTCAGATGCTACCAGACCTGCTGTGTTTTTCCAGCACCACACTCACACTGACCAGCTCCAGTCACACCCTGACATTTCTATTCCTTTCCCTCACAATAAACAACAACTATCCAGTTACTTTCCTCATCACTTGCTGTATTTGTACACTAACATTCTGTGATTCATGGATAGGACACCCAGATCGCTCTAACACAAATCAGTCTCAGAGTCATACTGCATGGATACAGACCCTTCGATCCAACTCATCCATGCTGACCAGACATCCCAGTCCGACGTCCCCAACAGTACCCTTCCACCAACACTCTTGGTCGTTTGGCCGAACTGGTGCTCACCCTTAACAATTTCTCCTTTGAATCCTCCCACTTCCTCCAGACCAAAGGGGTAGCCATGGGCACCCGTATGGGCCCCAGCTATGCCTGTCTCTTTGTTGGCTACGTAGAGCAGTTGATCTTCCGTAGTTACACCGGCACCACTCCCCACCTCTTCCTCCGCTACATTGATGACTGCATTGGCGCCACCTCGTGCTCCCGCGAGGAGGTTGAGCAATTCATCAACTGCACCAACACATTCCACCCTGACCTTAAATTTACCTGGACCATCTCTGACACCTCCCTCCCCTTCCTGGACCTCTGCATCTCCATCAGTGACGACCGACTTGACACTGACATTTTTTTACAAACCCACCGACTCCCACAGCTACCTGGATTACACCTCTTCCCACCCTATCTCTTGCAAAAATGCCATCCCGTATTCCCAATTCCTCCGCCCCCGCCGGATCTGCTCCCAGGAGGACCAGTTCCACCACCGAACACACCAGATGGCCTCCTTCTTTAGAGACCGCAATTTCCCTTCCCACATGGTTAAAGATGCCCTCCAACGCATCTCGTCCACATCCCGCACCTCCGCCCTCAGACCCCATCCCTTCAACCGTAACAAGGTCAGAACCCCCCTGGTGCTCACCTTCCACCCTACCAACCTTCGCATAAACCAAATCATCCGCCGACATTTCCGCCACCTCCAAACAGACCCCACCACCAGGGATATATTTCCCTCCCCACCCCTCTCCGCCTTCCGCAAAGACCGTTCCCTCCGTGACTACCTGGTCAGGTCCACACCACCCCCGACAACCCACCCTCCCATCCTGGCACTTTCCCCTGCCACCGCAGGAACTGTAAAACCTGTGCCCACACCTCCTCCCTCACCTCCATCCAAGGCTCCAAAGGAGCTTTCCACATCCATCAAAGCTTTACCTGCACATCCACTAATATCATTTATTGTATCCGTTGCTCCCGATGCGGTCTCCTCTACATTGGGGAGACTGGGCGCCTCCTAGCAGAGCACTTTAGGGAACATCTCTGGGACACCCGCACCAACCAACCACACCGCCCCGTGGCCCAACATTTCAACTCCCCCTCCCACTCTGCCGAGGATATGGAGGTGCTGGGCCTCCTCCACCGCCGCTCCCTCACCACCAGATGCCTGGAGGAAGAACGCCTCATCTTCCGCCTCGGAACACTTCAACCCCAGGGCATCAATGTGGACTTCAACAGTTTCCTCATTTCCCCTTCCCCCACCTCACCCTAGTTTCAAACTTCCAGCTCAGCACTGTCCCCATGACTTGTCCGGACTTGTCCTACCTGCCTATCTCCTTTTCCACCAATCCACTCCACCCTCTCCGCCCTGACCTATCACCTTCATCCCCTCCCCCACTCACCGATTGTACTCTATGCTACTTTCTCCCCACCCCCACCCTCCTCTAGCTTATCTCTCCACGCTTCAGGCTCACTGCCTTTATTCCTGATGAAGGGCTTTTGCCCAAAACGTCGATTTTGCTGCTCGTCGGATGCTGCCTGACCTGCTGTGCTCTTCCAGCACCACTAATCCAGAATCCCAATCTGATCTAGTACCAATTGCCAGCATTAGGCCCATATCCCTCTGAACCCTTCCTATCCGTATACCCATCCAGATTCTTTTTAAACGTAATTGTACCAGCCTCCACCCCTTCCTCTGGGAAGTCATTTCATATACGTACCACCCTCTGAGTGAAAAAGTTAGCCTCAAATCCTTTTTAAATCTTTCCCCTCTTACCTTAAACCTTAGCCCTCTAGTTCTGGACTCCCCTGCCATGGGGAAATGACCTTGTCTATTTATCCTATCCATGCCCCTCATGATTTATAAACCTCTATAAGGTCACCCCTCAGCCTCCAATGTTCCAGGGAATACAGCCCCAGCCTGTTCAGCCTCTCCCTGTAGCTCAGATCCTCCAACCCTGGCAACATCCTTGTAAATCTTTTCTGAATCCTTTCAAGTTTCACATTGAATACAATATTCCTATAGTGGCCTAACCAATGTCCTCTACAGACACAACATGACATCCCAACTCTTATACTGACCAATGAAGGTGAACCTGCCAAACGCCTTCTTCATCACCCTATCTACCTGTGACTCTAGTTTCAAGGAATTAGGCATCTGCACATCTAGGTCTCTTTGTTTGTCAACACTCCCCAGAGCTCTGTCATTAACTGTACAAGTTCTGCCTTGATTTTGCCTCCCAAAATACTCCTCGGCCCATTGGCCCATCTGGTCAACATCCCGTTATACTCTGAGATAACCCTCTGAGGTCCACTACTCCTCCAAATTTTGGTGTCATCTACAAACTTATTAACCACCCCTCCTATATTCACATCCAAATAGTTTATATAAATGACATAAAGCAGTGGACCCAGCACCGATCCTTGTAGCACACCACTGGTCACAGGCCTCCAGTCTGAAAAACAACCTGATACTAGTTAGAATCTTGTACACCTCGATCGGATCTCCCTCAGTGCTCCGAGTCTCCGAGGAGATTCTCCAACCTCACCCGGGAACTGAAATCCCTCATTCCTGGGACCATTCTGGTAAATCCCTCAGCACCCTTTCAGAGTCCCTCACATCCTTCCTGAGAGGTGGAGGGTATGACAGGAACTGGGACCTCACCCTTCAGAATCGATCACTTTGTCTATACCCCCTCTCCAATCCCCTCCCCCAGCCCCTCCCCTATATCTTCCCTCCATCCCCTCCCCATCCCCTACAAGATGCACGGCAGAAACTCACCAAATATCCTTAGACAGCACCTTCCAAACCCACGCCCACTTCCATCCAGAAGGACAAGGGGCAGCAGATACATGGGAACACCATTCCCTGCAAGTTCCCCTCCACCCTCCATCCTGACTGGGAAATATATCGCCGTTCCTTCGGCATCGCTGGGTCAGAATCCTGGAATTCCCTCCCTCAGAGACATTGTGGGTTAACCCACAGCACATGGACTGCAGCGGGTCAGGAAGGCAGCTCACCCCCAAGGGGGCAACTAGGGACGGGCAATAAATACTGGGCCCAGCCAGTGACACCCACATCCCACAAATGAATAAGAATAACTTTTCATTTCCAGTTTTTCTAGTTCTGTGTCATTGGCAAGTTTGAAATTTGACTCCTGGTTTCAGGATCTAAGGACTGAGATGATCATTTTGGTTTTAGGGGTTGGGACTGAGGATTTATGAGGATTTTGAGATTTTAGTAGTGGGGCTTTAAAAGTTTCTTTTATCAGAACAATGCAGCAATCCCCTGACAGTCCTCATTGATTGGTCGAAAAAACAAAAGAACTGCAAATCAGAAATAAAAACAGAAATTACTGAAAATCTCTGTCCTGAAGAGTCATCACTGGATCCGAAACGTTATCTCTGATTTCTCTCCACAGATGCTGCCACTCCCGCTGAGCTTTTCCAGCAATTTCTGTTTTTGGTTCTCACTGATTCGGCCCTGGCCCCAGACACAGCTCACTGATAGGTGGTTCTCGTTGACCAAGTGAATTGGTCCTTCCTTTTACTGAGCTGATTGCTTTGTGATTCCTACAGTAATTATTGAAGAGATGACCTCGTGGATAGTCTGGATCCTGCTGGAGATATTACCAGCCTCCCATGAGCTGGAGCTAGAATTTGAGTTGGGATCTGTTTTATATTTTTCTCGGGGTTGTTTTTGTTAATGTTTTGTTCCTAATTTGTATTTGATCCTTTGTTGTTTGCTAAAAACGTACCGTTACCTCTGACATTTACCCTTTGTCCTCTGGCCTATGCCTCTCCCTGCACTGAGCTAGCTGAGACAGCAGCATGTGATGAGGTATTTGCGACTGGTGAGTGTGTCTGCCCGCGACCTCTGACAGCATGATGGAACTGTGATTGTTCATTAACTATCTCCTCATCTCCTCAGCCCTGCAGCAACACTCACACTGGCTGTTCCTGAACCTCTGGATTATTCCTGTTAAACTGTGATGACACACTCAGTGTCCAGTACTGCAGAGTCACAGCTGAATCTGGCTACTACAGCAGTTACAGATGGGATTCTCCACTTGGGATCTTGCCTTGCTGGTTGGGAATAGCTTCTAGATTAGAGTGGTGCTGGAAAAGCACAGCAAGTCAGGCAGCATCCGAGGAGCAGGAAAATCAACATTTCGGGCAAGAACCCTTCGTCAGAATTCCTGATGAAGGAATTTTGCCCGAAACATTGATTTTCCAGCACCACTCTAATCTAGACTCTAATCTCCAGCATCTGCAGTACCCACTTTCACCTGGTTAGGAATAGCTGACAGTGTTTCTGGAGATGCTGTGCTAGTGTCTTGTATCAATGCTGACACATTCGCTAACTCCATGTGTGTTTGTGGGGATGTGGATTGTGTGAGTGCTGCATGCTATCACCAGTCTCCATTACAAACTGAAGGTGCAATCAGCAGCTCAGTCTGACAGTGTCATAATGTGTAGCTCTCAGCGTGATTGTCCAGCAGCTCATGACAGAGCCTCAGACCATCAGTCTCCATGTGTCAAACTCTGTGCAAAGCCACCCTCAACCATGACCTACTGTGGAGTTAGGGTTCTCCATCTCAGCACTGGGGATGTTTGTAGAAAGGATAGGCGCAAAGGATGCTGGGGGTGGAATAGGAACACTGAGGACAGCGAGACTGAGGATGGTGAAGGGAGTGAGGGTGAGAGTGAGGGGACTGAGGGTGAGGGTGGTGAGGGTGAGGGACGTAAGGGCCTGCAGTTGGATACTGGCCTGTTTTCCCGATGTATTTACTGTCTGACCCTGTCAGGGATCCCATTGGTCCATTGGGTGTGAGGAAGGAGCAGATTCCAAAGAGAGGGATCAGCCCGGACAACTTGTGGCTGTTTCCATGTGAAACAAAGAGAATAAAAGGGAATGAGAGACGTATCGGAACATCGGGGGGACTCTCTGTACAATATTTGACAGCAAATATTGCACAGAGCTGTGTTTGTTGCAAAATATTGGAGGTTTTTCAGTATGTAGGGAGTGTAGAGAAGTTGGACTTGATTCTGTATTGCAGGCCCCTGCAACTAGACGTGAGAATGATCCACTGGCAGCTCTTCTTTAAATAAACTTCAATTTCTTACTGGGCAAACCCCTTCCCATTCACCCCCACTGTCCACAATCCCAATGGACCAAACATCTTCCCATTCACCCCCACTGTCCACAATCCCAATGGACCCAAACACCTTCCCATTCACCCCCACTGTCCACAATCCCAATGGACCCAAACCCCTTCCCATTCACTTCCGCTGTCCCCAATCCGAATGGACCCAAACTCCTTCCCATTCACCCCCACTGTCCACAATCCCAATGGATCAAACACCTTCCCATTCACTCCCACTGTCCACAATCCCATTGGATCCAAACCCCTTCCCATTCACTCCCACTGTCCACAATCCCAATGGACCCAAACCCCTTCCCATTCACCCCCACTGTCCACAATCCCAATGGATCAAATACCTTCCCATTCACTCCCACTGTCACAATCCCAATGGACCCAAACCCCTTCCCATTCACCCCCACTGTCCACAATCGCAATGGACTAAACACCTTCCCATTCACTCCCACTGTCCACAATCCCAATGGACCCAAACCCCTTCCCATTCACCCCCACTGTCCACAATCCCAATGGATCAAACACCTTCCCATTCACTCCCACTGTCACAATCCCAATGGACCCAAACCCCTTCCCATTCACTCCCACTGTCCACAATCCCAATGGACCCAAACCCCTTCCCATTCACCCCCACTGTCCACAATCCCAATGGATCAAACACCTTCCCATTCACCCCCACTGTCACAATCCCAATGGACCCAAACCCCTTCCCATTCACCCCCACTGTCCACAATCGCAATGGACTAAACACCTTCCCATTCACCCCCACTATCCACAATCCCAATGGACCCAAACACCTTCCCATTCACTCCCACTGTCCACAATCCCAATGGACCCAAACCCCTTCCCATTCACCCCCACTGTCCACAATCCCAATGGACCCAAACCCCTTCCCATTCACTCCCACTGTCCACAATCCCAATGGACCCAAACCCCTTCCCATTCACCCCCACTGTCCACAATCCCAATGGACCCAAACCCCTTCCCATTCACCCCAACTGTCCAAGATCCCATTGGATCCAAACCCTTTCCCATTCACTTCCGCTGTCCCCAATCCGAATGGACCCAAACTCCTTCCCATTCACCCCCACTGTCCACAATCCCAATGGATCAAACACCTTCCCATTCACCCCCACAGTCCACAATCCAAATGGAGCTAACTCCTTTCCGTTCCCTCCCATTCTACACAGTCCCAATGGACACAGACCCTCTTCCCATCTGAATTGCTGATCTTGTTGTGATAAACTGTTATTGAGGAATGTCAGTATTCTTTCCTCCCCTAACATCTAACCCTCAAATTGACCACATACACCTCACCAAATTGAATTTAATTAAATTAACAAGTGAGGAAATGAAAGTTAATTTCGGGTGAGAGTGATTGTGAAACGAGCACTGCTTGTTGTAGAATCCCATCTGGGACACTGCCTTCTGTTATGGAAGGCAATCTGCCATCCTTACCTAGTCTGGCCTACATGTGACTCCACACCCACAGCAATGTGGCTACGTCTTAACTGCCCTCTGAAATGGCCTAGCAAAGACACTCAGCACAGGGCAATTAGGGATGGGCCCCACGGTGCCATGACCCAATAAAGAAAAGCATGGTTCCCTCTGGCTGACTGTAATGTGAGCGGCCATCGATTGTTGGAGTTGGGTGTTCAATGCTGAGTTTGTGAAGCTCATTATGTAGAGGGTGGTGTATAAACTATTTATAAAGACTCTGCAGCTGGTATTGTCTCTGTCGACTCAGTGACATTAGTCACTGCCGGTTGGAGACTTTGGTGACTCATTGTCTTTGTTTCTCACGTATCGGACATTTTGTCGAAGCTGCCTTTTATAACAGGGTGTGTGTGAGGAGAGAGACAGGCCCCGAGGGGCCCCGTGGATACACTGTTCCCCCATTGAGACACTAATCAATGATGTGCACACACTTCCCTGATCCAGGAAACGGAGCAGACGTGGCACGCCACGTGGCAGACGAGTGAGCTCAGACATTACAGCAGGACTCCACAATCAGCACGGCATTCACACTCACTCCCTCATCACACTCACTCCCTCCCCGATCACACTCACTCCCTCATCACACTCACTCCCTCCCCGATCACACTCACTCCCTCATCACACTCACTCCCTCCCCGATCACACTCACTCCCTCCCCGTTCACACTCACTCCCTCCCCGTTCACACTCACTCCCGCCCCGATCGCACTCACTCCCGCCCCGTTCACACTCACTCCCTCCCCGTTCACACTCACTCCCGCCCCCATCACACTCACTCCCTCCCCGTTCACACTCACTCCCTCCCCGATCACACTCACTCCCGCCCCGTTCACACTCACTCCCTCCCCGATCACACTCACTCCCGCCCCCATCACACACACTCCCTCCCCGATCACACTCACTCCCTCATCACACACACTCCCGCCCCGATCACACTCACTCCCTCCCCGTTCACACTCACTCACTCCCCGTTCACACTCACTCCCTCCCCGATCACACTCACTCCCTCATCACACACACTCCCGCCCCGATCACACTCACTCCCTCCCCGTTCACACTCACTCACTCCCCGTTCACACTCACTCACTCCCCATTCACACTCACTCCCGCCCCGATCACACTCACTCCCTCCCCGTTCACACTCACTCCCTCCCCGTTCACACTCACTCCCGCCCCGATCACACTCACTCCCTCCCCGTTCACACTCACTCCCTCCCCGATCACACTCACTCCCGCCCCCATCACACTCACTCCCGCCCCGATCACACTCACTCCCTCATCACACTCACTCCCTCCCCGATCACACTCACTCCCTCATCACACTCACTCCCTCCCCGATCACACTCACTCCCTCATCACACTCACTCCCGCCCCCATCACACTCACTCCCTCATCACACTCACTCCCTCCCCGATCACACTCACTCCCTCATCACACTCACTCCCTCCCCGATCACACTCACTCCCTCCCCGATCACACTCACTCCCGCCCCCATCACACTCACTCCCTCCCCGATCACACTCACTCCCTCATCACACTCACTCCCTCCCCGATCACACTCACTCCCTCATCACACTCACTCCCTCATCACACTCACTCCCTCCCCGATCACACTCACTCCCTCATCACACTCACTCCCTCCCCGATCACACTCACTCCCGCCCCATCACACTCACTCCCTCCCCGATCACACTCCCTCCCTCCCCGATCACACTCACTCCCTCATCACACTCACTCCCTCCCCGATCACACTCACTCCCTCCCCGATCACACTCACTCCCTCATCACACTCACTCCCTCCCCGATCACACTCACTCCCTCATCACACTCACTCCCTCCCCGATCACACTCACTCCCTCATCACACTCACTCCCGCCCCCATCACACTCACTCCCTCATCACACTCACTCCCTCCCCGATCACACTCACTCCCAACCCGATCACACTCACTCCCTCATCACACTCACTCCCTCCCCAATCACACTCACTCCCTCATCACACTCACTCCCTCATCACACTCACTCCCTCCCCGATCACACTCACTCCCTCATCACACTCACTCCCTCCCCGATCACACTCACTCCCTCATCACACTCACTCCCTCCCCCATCACACTCACTCCCTCATCACACTCACTCCCTCCCCGATCACACTCACTCCCTCATCACACTCACTCCCTCATCACACTCACTCCCTCATCACACTCACTCCCTCCCCGATCACACTCACTCCCTCATCACACTCACTCCCTCCCCGATCACACTCACTCCCTCATCACACTCACTCCCACCCCCATCACACTCACTCCCTCATCACACTCACTCCCTCATCACACTCACTCCCGCCCCCATCACACTCACTCCCTCATCACACTCACTCCCTCCCCGATCACACTCACTCCCGCCCCCCTCACACTCACTCCCTCCCCGATCACACTCACTCCCGCCCCCATCACACTCACTCCCTCATCACACTCACTCCCGCCCCCATCACACTCACTCCCTCATCACACTCACTCCCGCCCCCATCACACTCACTCCCTCATCACACTCACTCCCGCCCCCATCACACTCACTCCCTCCCCGATCACACTCACTCCCTCATCACACTCACTCCCTCCCCCATCACACTCACTCCCTCATCACACTCACTCCCTCCCCCATCACACTCACTCCCGCCCCCATCACACTCACTCCCTCATCACACTCACTCCCGCCCCCATCACACTCACTCCCTCCCCGATCACACTCACTCCCGCCCCCATCACACTCACTCCCTCCTCGATCACACTCACTCCCTCCCCGATCACACTCACTCCCTCATCACACTCACTCCCGCCCCGATCACACTCACTCCCTCCCCGATCACACTCACTCCCTCCCCGATCACACTCACTCCCGCCCCTATCACACTCACTCCCTCCCCGATCACACCCACTCCCGCCCCCATCACACTCACTCCCTCATCACACTCACTCCCGCCCCCATCACACTCACTCCCTCATCACACTCACTCCCTCCCCGATCACACTCACTCCCTCATCACACTCACTCCCGCCCCCATCATACTCACTCCCTCATCACACTCACTCCCGCCCACATCACACTCACTCCCTCCCCGATCACACTCACTCCCTCATCACACTCACTCCCACCCCCATCACACTCACTCCCTCCCCGATCACACTCACTCCCTCATCACACTCACACCTTCCCCGATCACACTCACTCCTTCCCCGATCACACACACTCCCTCATCACAATCACTCCTTCCCCGATCACACTCACTCCCTCCCCGATCACACTCACTCCCTCATCACACTCACTCCCTCCCCGATCACACTCACTCCCTCCCCGATCACACTCACTCCCTCCCCGATCACACACACTCCCTCCCCGATCACACTCACTCCCTCCCCGATCACACTCACTCCCTCCCCTGAACACACTCACTCCCGCCCCGATGACACTCACTCCCTCCCCTCAACACACTCACTCCCTCCCCGATCACACTCACTCCCTCCCCGATCACACTCACTCCTTCCCCGATCACACTTACTCTCTCCCCGATCACACTCACTCCTTCCCCGAACACACACACTCCCTCCCCGATCACACTCACTCCCCTGAACACACTCACTCCCGCCCCCATCACACTCACTCCCTCCCCGATCACACTCACTCCCTCATCACACTCACTCCTTCCCCGATCACACACACTCCCTCCCCGTTCACACTCACTCCTTCCCCGATCGCACTCACTCCCTCCCCGATCACACTCACTCCTTCCCCGATCACACTCACTCCCTCATCACACTCACTCCTTCCCCGATCACGCTCACTCCCTCCCCGATCACACTCACTCCCTCCCCGATCACAATCACTCCCTTCTGATCACACTCACTCACTCACACACACTCCCTCCCCGATCACACTCACTCCCTCCCCGATCACACTCCCTCCCTCCCCTGAACACACTCACTCCCTCCCCGATCACACTCACTCCCTCCCCGATCACACTCACTCCTTCCCCGATCACACTCACTCCCTCTCCGATCACACCCACTCCCTTCTGATCACACTCACTCCCTCCCCTGAACACACTCACTCCCTCCCCGATCACACACACTCCCTCCCCGATCACAATCACTCCCTCCCCGATCGCACTCACTCCCTCCCTGATCACACTCACTCCCTCCCCGATCACACTCACTCCCTCCCTGATCACACTCACTCCCTCCCCGATCACACTCACTCCCTCCCTGATCACACTCACTCCCTCCCTGATCACACTCAATCCCTCCCCGATCACGGTCACTCACTCCTCCTCACACTCACTCCCTCCTGATCACACTCCCTCCCTCCCCGATCACGCTCACTCCCTCCTGATCACACTCCCTCCCTCCCCGATCACACTCACTCCCTCCTGATCACACTCCCTCCCTCCCCGATCACGCTCACTCCCTCCCCCATCCCACTCACTCCCTCCCCGATCACACTCACTCCCTCCCTGATCGCACTCACTCCCTCCCCGATCCCACTCACTCCCGCCCCCATCCCACTCACTCCCGCCCCGATCACACTCACTCCCTCCCCGATCGCACTCACTCCCTCCCCGATCACAATCACTCCCTCCCCGATCACACTCACTCCCTCCCCGATCACACTCACTCCCTCCCCGATCACAATCACTCCCTCCCCGATCACACTCACTCCCTCCCCGATCACACTCACTCCCTCCCTGATTACACTCACTCCCTCACTGATCCCACTCACTCCCTCCCCGATCACGCTCACTCCCTCCCCGATCACACTCAGTCCCTCCCCGATCACAATCACTCCCTCCCCGATCCCACTCACTCCCTCCCCGATCACACTCACTCCCTCCCCGATCACGCTCACTCCCTCCCTGATTGCACTCACTCCCTTCCTGAACACACTCACTCCCTCCCCGAACACACTCACTCCCCCCCGATCACACTCACTCCCTTCCCGAACACACTCACTCCCTCCCCGAACACACTCACTCCCCCCCGATCACACTCACTCCCTTCCAATCACACTCACTCCCCTGTGATAACACACAATCTATCCTGAGTCATATGTACTGCATATAAACAGTATACCCAGTGGTTAGTGTGAATCACCAGTCTATCTACTGGTCACTGCGGGTCTGATGGACATTGTATCCAGTGGTCAGTATGGGTCTGATGGACAATGTATCCAGTGGTCAGTATGGGTCTGATGGACAATGTATCCAGTGGTCAGTGTGGATGTGATGGACAATGTATCCAGTGGTCAGTATGGGTCTAATGGTCAGTGTATCCAGTGGTCAGTGTCGGTGTGATGGACAGTGTATCCAGTGGTCAGTATGGGTCTGATGGACAGTGTATTCAGTGGTCAGTGTGGGTCTGATGGATCGTAATCCAGTGGTCAGTGTGGCTGTGATGGACAGTGTATCCAGTGGTCAGTGTGGGTCTGATGGACAGTATATCCAGTGGTCAGTATGGGTCTGTTGGACAGTGTATCCAGTGGTCAGTATGGGTGTGATGGACAGTATATCCAGCGGTCATTATGGGTCTGATGGACAGTGTATCCAGTGGTCAGTGTGGGTCTGTTGGACAGTGTATCCAGTGGTCATTATGGGTCTGATGGACAGTGTATCCATTGGTCAGTGTGGGTCTGATGGATAGTAATCCAGTGATCACTATGGGTCTAATGGTCAGTGTATCCAGTGGTCAGTGTGGGTCTGATGGATAGTAATCCAGTGGTCACTATGGGTCTAATGGTCAGTGTATCCAGTGGTCAGTGTGGGTGCACAGTGTAGCCAGTGGTCAGTTTGAGTTTAGTTGAATATAAAGGTGGAAGATCTCATTCTGGAAATGACTGAGCAATGTTGTTCCTCCCACCAGCCCCGGGAAAAAGGCCGGATGCGATTCCATAAGCTGCAGAATGTGGGCATTGCCCTGGAATACCTCAAACATCGCCAGGTAAGAGCTGGGCACCGCAACCAAGGAGATGCTGAATGTGGGACGGCACTGGGAAGGGAGGGGTCACATACTCCCCGTCAGGGAGGGTCACCACTCAGTACAGATCAGGGTGGGGGGGGGGAGGGGGGTCACTACCCCGTCATACTGGGGGGGGGGGGGGGGGGGAGGGGGGTCACTACCCCGTCCCACTGGGCGGGGGGGGGAGGGGGAGGGGGTCACTGCCCTGTCCCACTGGGGGGGGGGGTCACTGCCCCGTGCCACTGGGGGGGGAGGGGAAGGGTCACTGCCCTGTCCCACTGGGGGTGGGGGTTACTGCCCTGTCCCACTGGGGGTGGGGGTTACTGCCCTGTCCCACTGGGGGGGGGGTCACTGCCCCGTGTCACTGGGGGGGGAGGGGGTCACTGTCCTGTCCCACTGGGGGGGGGGGGGGGGAGGGGGTCACTGTCCTGTCCCACTGGGGGGGGGGGGGGGCGGGGGGGAAAGGGGTCACTCCTGTCCCACTGGGGGTGGGGGTCACTGCCCTGTCCTACTGGGGGGGAGGGGGTCACTGTCCTGTCCCACTGGGGGGGGAGGGGAAGGGTCACTGCCCTGTCCCACTGGGGGGGAGGGGGTCACTGTCCTGTCCCACTGGGGGAGGGGAAGGGTCACTGCCCTGTCCCACTGAGGGAGGGGGGTCACTGCCCCGTGCCACTGGGGGGGGAGGGGAAGGGTCACTGCCCTGTCCCACTGGGGGAGGGGAAGGGTCACTGCCCTGTCCCACTGGGGGTGGGGGTCACTGCCCTGTCCCACTGGGGGGGGGGTGGTCACTGCCCCGTGCCACTGGGGGAGGGGAAGGGTCACTGTCCTGTCCCACTGGGGGAGGGGAAGGGTCACTGTCCTGTCCCACTGGGGGAGGGGGGTCACTGTCCTGTCCCATTGGGGGAGGGAGGGTATCACTGCCCCGTCCCACTTTGGGGGGGGTCACTGTCCTGTCCCACTGGGGGAGGGGAAGGGTCACTGCCCTGTCCCACTGGGGGAGGGGGGGAGGTCACTGTCCTGTCTCACTGGGGGAGGGGAAGGGTCACTGTCCTGTCCCACTGGGGGAGGGGAGGGGGGTCACTGCCGTGTCCCACTGGGGGAGGGGAAGGGTCACTGTCCTGTCCCACTGGGGGAGGGGAAGGGTCACTGCCATGTCCCACTGGGGGAGGGGGGAGGTCACTGTCCTGTCCCACTGGGGGAGGGAGGGTATCACTGTCCTGTCCCACTGGGGGAGGGGGAAGGGGGTGACTCTGGGGTGGGATGTGGAGTGGGTCAGCTCCCTGCCCTGTATCTGATTACCCCCTGGTTTCTCTATCCCAGGTCCGGCTCGTAAATATCAGGAATGATGACATTGCGGACGGGAATCCGAAGCTGACCCTGGGTCTGATATGGACGATTATCCTTCATTTCCAGGTGAGGCTGTGACTCTGGGTTTATCAGCTCAGAGTGTGATCCAGGCACATTGACTGGGATGTGGTTAGTGTACGCAGACTGGGAGTGAAACACACCCCACAGCTTCCACAGAATCCCCGAGCCACCACATAGTTAATCTGCTCAGATGGCACAAGACTTGGATTAGCGTTCAGACTAGCACCACCTTGATTGGAAAATGTGTCTCCAAGTGGAACAGATCAGTTACAGCACAGAATGTGGCCATTCGGCCCCCTAACCCCTCGTCCACCTAGATCCAATGGTCTGCTTTTTCCTGAGATGGGCAAACATTTTTGCTGAAGATAATGATTTAATTTCCTGTTAAAAATCTCCATTGAATG
This sequence comes from Chiloscyllium plagiosum, assembly GCF_037043375.1. Lineage (NCBI taxonomy): Eukaryota > Metazoa > Chordata > Chondrichthyes > Orectolobiformes > Hemiscylliidae > Chiloscyllium > Chiloscyllium plagiosum. The sequence goes on along the minus strand of NW_028270143.1, from coordinate 137,229,106 downwards.
TACACTGACCACCCTCCCCAAGAGTCCAGACCTGAACTACTCACTGAGTGAGAATGTTTCTCTTTGCTCACCATTTCCTTTCCTTACTAATTATTTTAATCCTGTGCCTTCTGCTCGCTGATCCTTCACTAATGGGAGGTTCTCGCCTAAACACTTTGTGCAGAAACCGCAGTTTTGGAAGTTTATCCTTCGAGCTTTTTGAAACAGGAGCATATTTGCTGCTTTCCAGTCCCAGGGGTGGGCAATAAATGTGGACGCAGCCAGTGACACCCACATCCCACAGACAGGGGGAGAGAATGTCACCGGGAGATTTTGGTTAAAGTGTGCAGGGGACCAGGCAGTGACACCCACATCCCACAGACAGGGGGAGAGAATGTCACCGGGAGATTTTGGTTAAAGTGTGCAGGGGACCAGGCATCGCCTTGGATGCTGCTGTAGCATTGAACATGTTGGGGGACATTCTGCCTTTGGCGATGACCTTTGCGTCCTCACTGTCCACTGGAGTAGTGCCAAATGATTGGAGGGTGGTAAATGTTTTTCCCTTGTTCAAGAAAGAGAGTAGGAATAATCCTGGGGATTACAGACCAGTCAGTCTTAGGTCTCTGGTGGGCAAAGTATTGGAGAGGATTCTGAGAGACAGGATTTATGGTTATTTGGAAAACCATAGTTTGATTAGAGATAGTCAGCATGGCTCTGTGAGGGGCAGGTCGTGCCTCACAATCCTTACTGAGGATGTGACACAACACGTTGATGAAGGTAGAGCAGTGGGGGTGGTGTACATGCAATTTAGCAAGGTGTTTGATAAGCTTCTCTTGGTAGGCTCATTCAGAAAGTAAGGAGGCTTGGGATACAGGGAAATTTGTCTGTCTGGATACAGAATTGGCTGGTCCATGGTAGTAGATGGAAGGTATTCAGCCTGGAGCTCGGTGACCAGTGGTGATCTGTAGGGATCGGTTCTGGGACCTCTGCTCTTTGTGATGTTTATAACTGACCTGATGAGGAAGTGGAAGGGTGGGTTAGTAAGGTTGCCGATGACACCGAAGTTGTTGGAGTTGTGGATAGTGTGGGGGGCTGTTATAGGTTTCAGTGGGACATTGACAGGATACAGAACCGGGCTGAGAAGTTAGCGAGTTTTGAGAAGATTTGGAACTGGGAAGAGCTGGAAATGACATCACCAACTCAAGGAAACCTAAACACAAATAGAAAGTGGGACATAACACCCGTGTTTCACCAGAGGCTCACTGATGATGTTACCCCAGTATGGTGACGAAACATCTGAAAACAAACCTTTCAGCTCCACGAGCAAACCTACATCCTGGGCTGATAAGTGGCAGATGGAGTTCAACCTGGAAAAGTGTGAAGTGATTCACTTTGGAAGATGGAATTTGAATACAGATTCCAGGGTTAAAGGCAGGATTCCTGGCAGTGTGGAGGAACAGAGGGATCTTGGGGTCCATGTCCATAGATCCCTCAAAGTTGTTACCCAGGTTGATGAGTTGTTATGAAGGTGTATGGTGTGTTGTCTTTCATTAGCAGGTGAACTGAGTTTAAGAGCTGTGAGGTTATGCTGCAGCTCTATAAAGCCCTGGATAGACCACACTTGGAATATTGTGTTCAATTCTGGTTACCTCATTATAGGAAGGATGTGGAAGCTTTAGAGAGGGTACAGAGGAGATTTCCCAGGAAGCTGCCTGGACTGGAGGGTGTGTCTTATGGAGAAAGGTTGCAGGAGCTAGGGCTTTTCTCATTGGAGTGAAGGAGGATGAGAGGTGACTCGATAGAGGTGTACAAGACGATGAGAGGCAGAGGTAGAGGAGATAGCCAGAGACTTTTCCCCAGGGCAGAAATGTCTTTCATTAGGGGCATAGTTTTAAGGTGATTGGAGGAAGGTTTCGGGGAGATGTCAGAGGTGGGTGTTTTACACAGAGAGTGGGTGGGTGTGTGGAATGCGCTGCCAGCGGTGGGAGTAGAGTCAGGGACATCAGGGACATTTAAGTGACTCTTGGCTAGGCACATGGGTGATAGTACAATGAAGGGTATGTCGGTTAGTCTGATTTTAGAGTAGGATTAGATTAGATTAGATTAGATTACTTACAGTGTGGAAACAGGCCCTTCGGCCCAACAAGTCCACACCGACCCGCCGAAGCGCAATCCACCCATACCCCTACATTTACCCCTTATTACCTAACACTAAGGGCAATTTAGCATGGCCAATTCACCTAACCTGCACATCTTTGGATTGTGGGAGGAAACCGGAGCACCCGGAGGAAACCCACGCAGACACGGGGAGAACGTGCAAACTCCACACAGTCAGTCGCCTGAGGCTGGAATCAAACCCGAGTTCCTGGTGCTGTGAGGCGGCAGTGCTAACCACTGGGCCACTGTGCGGTGATCTCATGGATTGTCACAATGTTGAGAGCTGTACCTTCAGGGGTTCTGCCACTGTTGGTCTGTTTGTGTAAAATTACAGTCACAGAATCAGAAAATTGTTATAGCGTAGAGTGAGGCCATTTGGCCCATCATGCCTGCTCCAGTTCTTTCCACACGTGCCAATCTCCAACCTTCCCCACATCCCTGAACACCGTTTCAATCCAAATAACCACCGAAGTCCCTTTTAAATGCCTGATTCGAACCGGCCTCCTCCACATTTCCACATGGTGCCACCTATTCCCTGATTACTTGCAGGATGAACATTGGTTGTGGTTTCCAGGTGGAATTGCCCCAACTGTCTTGTCTCGTTAATGGATTAGTAATGCATTGAATGCCCCTAATGTACCATTGAGTTCCAATAATCCTGGTCCGTGTGCTTCAGAATTCAGACTGGGAGGGCCTTCACACAAATTGGTTTGGAGTGTGTGCTTATAGCTTCCTTTAAGCTAATGTTTTTACAGCAGTGCAGGAACAGGAGTAGGCCTGTTCAACGAGATGATGGCTGATCTATGACCTAACTTTTGGCTCATATCCCTTTAATACCTTTGCTTAACAAAATTCTGTGTATCTCAGATTTAAAATTAAGAACTGATCCAACATTCCCTGCTGTTTGTGGAAGAGAGTTCCAAACCTCTCCTACCCTTTCTGTGGAAGTGCTTCCGAGCATCTCTCCTGAACAGTCTGGCCCTCATTCTCAGACTCTGGCCCCTTGTTTGAGAATCCCCAACCAGTGGGTACAGATTATCTTGATCTTGATCTATCTTGTCTTTTCCTTTTCATTGGATGAGGGTGTCACGGGCTAGGCCAGCATTTATTGCCCATCCCTAATTGCCCAGAGGGCAGTTCAGAGTCCACCACATTGTTGTGGTCTGGCGTCACAGTAGGTCAGACAAGGGAACCTTGACAGATCTCCTTCCCTAAAGAACATTAGTAAACCAAATGGGGTTATGTAACAATGAACAATTAGATGCTGAACTTTTTCCCCCCACCCCCAGATTTTTATTGAATTAAAGTTTCACCATCTGCCATGGTGGGATGTGAACGGCTGTCCTTAGGGCATTGGCCTGGGCTTCTGGGTTACTAATGAGCTGAAAATGTGTTGCTGGAGAAGCGCAGCAGGTCAGGCAGCATCCAGGGAACAGGAGAATCAACGTTTTGGGCCTTTCCTGAAGAATGGCTCAAGCCTGAAACGTCGATTCCCCTGCTCCTTGGATGCTGTCAGATTGCGGTTGTTTTCCTTGGACCTGGGGATATTGAAAGGGGACACGACTGAGGTGTAGAAAATGATGATGGGCCTAGATAGGACAGAGGGATCAATGACCAGGGGCACAGGTTTAAGGTAAAAGGGCAGGAGGTTTAGAGGAGGATCTGAGGATAGACCTTTTCACCCGGGGGGGGGGGGGGGGGTGGGGGGGGAATCTGGACCTCACAGCCTGAGAGTGGGAGGGGCAAGAACTCTCAGCACATTGAAGAGGGATTGAGATGTTCATATGCGATGGCAGTTGAAGTCTATTCTTTCACTCATTGATAGGATATTGGTGTCACACAATGAGCATTTACTGCTTGTCCCGATCTGCCCTGAGTGAAGTGATGGTGAGCTGTCTTAAATACAACAGGCTCGATCCCTCCACCACATTGAGAGTACTCGGACAGTTTTGGTCCCCCTGATATATTACATCAAACTCAGTTTAGGAAAGGTCCACATGACTGATTCCTGGGGTGAAAGGATTCCCTTTGACCAGTAGCATTGGTTGCACCAACTCTCACTGAAGAGAATTCCTGAGAAGATTGAGAGTGAGCTTTTTAAGATGTAAATCCTGAGAGGGTTTGACAGACTGTATAGTAAAACATCAGCCCAGGGGCATTGTGTAAAAATACAGGCTCTCCCAATGAAGACAGAAACGTAGAGGAATATACTTTCGTACAGAGTTGCGAAGGTACAGAGAGCGCAGCCAGAAACGTGGATCTGAGACTACAACCAGCCAGGACTTTACCAAATCCAGCCGCTGGATCGAGGGCAGAGTGATCGAATTCTGTTGCTAATTTTTGTGAGCGTAGTTTTCTCAGAGAGCAGCAAAACCTCAAGCACATTGCTGTGAGTCTGATCATAGAATCCCTACAGTATGGAAACAGGCCCTTTGGCCCATCAAGTCCACACCCCGACCCATTTCCCCTAACCTACATTTACCCCTGACTAATGCACCTAACCTACACATCGCTGAACACCACGGCAATTTAGCACGGCCAACCCCTGTAACCTGCACATCTTTGGACTGTGGGAGGAAACCCACGCAGACACGGGAGAATGTGCAAACTCTACACAGACAGTCACCCAAGGTGGGAATTGAACCCGGACTCCTGACGCTGTGAGGCAGCTGTGCTAACCACTGGGCCACCGTGCCACACCGCACAGTCACGTGTGGGCCATCGTTGGAGAGCTGTTTGCTGAACTAAGAGAAAGCACATGTACATTAAAACAATGGAAGGTAAAGACCAAAGTGTATTGAGGAGTGAGGCAGAGAGCACTGACCAGGCTCTGGATCAAGTTTCCAGCCAAAAGCTAGAAAGGGAATACTAAGAACAGAGAGATACCACGCCCCCCAGCATGAACTGGAAAGACTGGCTAAATTCACACTTAGAGCCCAGCAGATACTGAACTGCTTGAGCAAACTGAGAAGATGCTGACAGCAGCTGGTAACAAGGGGAGTACCTTGTGCTGTTCTGAACAGTTTCCAACTGATATGGACTATGGAAGACTGTGTTAGAGTTCTTTGCTTGGAATTGATCAGTTTGAGAATAGATGCTACTCCAAGAACATTATACAATTTTAAAGAGGCTGAATTGGAGTCAATAATAGAGTTGGTGACTGCCTCAACACCCCTGAACATGTTCCAAAAGGGTCTGTTTGAAAGAAAAGGAGACAGCAGCATTGATTCACAGGTGGCAAATAACATACAGCCACTGGGATGGGACCAAAGGCCTTGAGAACACTAGCTACAGTATGACACAGTGGCCAGAACACAAAACAAACACAAGCTAGCAAACTCTCTGCCGTGCGTGAGGTGGTTCTGAGTAAGGTATGGGATACAAAAGGACACTGGGCCTGTCTGAGCAGGAAATCTGGCTCCAAAGACACAGCCAGAGGCTCCAACAGTGAACAGTCAGGGACATGTTCAGCAGTGTAGCAACATCGACATGGAATGGGACAGAGCTGCATAAACAGAAGCTGTTGAAGAAGTTAACCAAGGAGGCTTTCACCAGTGAAATGGGAGGTAGTGGTAATGTCACTGGGCTAGTAACCCAGAGAGGAGAAAGTGAGGGCTGCAGATGCTGGAGATCAGAGCTGAAAATGTGTTGCTGGAAAAGCGCAGCAGGTCAGGCAGCATCCAACGAACAGGAGAATTGACGTTTCAGGCATAAGCCCTTCTTCAGGAATGAGGAAGAAGGGCTTATGCCCGAAACGTCGATTCTCCTGTTCCCTGGATGCTGCCTGACCTGCTGCGCTTCTCCAGCAACACATTTTCAGCGCTGATCTCCAGCATCTGCAGTCCTCACTTTCTCCTACACAACCGCAATCTGTCCAATCTCTCCTCATCACTGAATCTCTCCAGCCCAGGCATCATCGTGGTAAATCTCCTGTTCACCCTCTCCAGTGCACACACATCCCTCCCATCATGAACTGCACACAGTACTGTAGTTGTATTCCAGTTATAAGACAATATTCCAGCTGGAAACTAATGGTTTTATAATATTTTGCAGCATGTCCAGATTAAATTATCTTAGTTCTGGGTGCTTTCTGCTTTTTCACAGCCTCTTCACCTTGCCGTCTCACCTTCAATGATCTGTGCACAGATACCCTCAGCTCCCACTGCACCTGCACCCCCACTCAGTCTTTACACTGTGCCTCTCCCCCATATAGCGCCTGGTCAGTTTCAGGGGTCTGTTTCTGTCAGCTCACTGTCACAGGATTTGTTCCAATTGTAACACTGCTGGGCCAGGTCACCACGTTAATATTACAGTCTGCCTTGGGACCAGGAACCTTTTATTTTAAAGTTGAAGCGGGGAACCTCACAACCTTGAAAAACTACTTGGATGAGCACTGGAAATGTCATAACCTTTCCTGGCTACGGACCAAGTGCTGGAAAGTGGGACTGGAGCAGACTTAGAGTAGCTTTGTCAGTGCGGACTCGGAGGGCCAAAGGGCCTCTTCTGTACTGTGTGACTGTGTGATTCTAAAATAGACAAAAGTTTGAGATTCAGGTAAATTACCGTCCCTCCCATCAGTTCTCCAGCCATGTAATCAAACAATTGATAGTCCAGTTATTATGCTCACAAGTGAGTGGTACTGGGAGTAACCCTGAGATTATTGCTTTTTAAATTCCTTCCTAAATTCCTGAAATCTTCCTTCAGGTCCTCATCCCTCTTCCTGCCTCTTGGGCAATGATCCCTGTCTGCTGAATCCTGTCTCCCAGAAGGATACCCAGAACCGCTCCGTGATATCCCCGACCCTGGCAACACACTGTCCTGGAATCATGTTTACTGCTACAGAAATGCATGTCTCCTGCCCTCTCCTGACAAATAATGGACACTTCACACACCATCCTCATACAAAGGGAAACTGAGTTAACGATTCTGATCGGAGCTGATGAAATTCACAGAAATGAAAGATCTATTTCTGTCTTTCCATTGATGCTGCCTGACTGGCTCTGTTTCAGTATTAGTGTGGTCACAAGTATCATTTGTGGAAAGGGAAAAGCCAGACCACCTCTGTCTCTCTCTCTGCTCTGTCTCTCTGCTCTGTCTCTCTGATCTGTTCTCTCTCGTTGCCCTGTGTTTAAAACTCAGTGTGAGTTAAACACTATCAGCTGGAGGTTCAGACTTGACTGAGAACAACCTTACAGTTAAAAATTTGAAACAAAATTAGAAACAGCAGAAATCTGGGACACAGAGGACGTTGGATACATGAAAGCTCCTGTTGTCTGGTTTGGAAAGTTGCTGTCCTCAATGCAGAGCTGTGAATGTTGTAAGGACAGGGCCCAATGTTGTTTCCACAAGCCCAGAGGCACAGTTTCCTACTTTGAAGTTGCAGAGTCAGAACAGAATCCTCAGCTCAGTCTCACTTGTCAGGACAAAGCCAGTTTTGTTTCTTTCACATTTATACAAAGTACTTAAATCAGCACAAAGGCAGGCCATTTAAAGAAACCCAGAACTGTACAGCACAGCGGGTGGCCATTCTGCCAACTAGCTCGTGTTCAGCAGCTCAGTCAATTCCCCTGTCCCTGCCCTTCCTCCTCCCACTGTGAGATTCCTCCTCCAAATGTTGCTTTGCCCTCATGCTGTAGATTACAACTGGATCTGTGACCAGGCCCTTATCAGGGTGCACACTCCAAATCCACACCCCTCGCTGTGATAAACATTTACCTTGTATTATTACATCTTTTAATCTAGTCCCCCACCTTCCTATCAGTGAGACTGTTTCTCCTGATTTACTGAAACTCTTGATTAAATCTCCCTCCCAGCCGCCCCCCCTCTCTCTGGGGAGAAGGTCCCAACACCTTCAATCTCCACCCCCCCCCCCCCCCATCCCTGAAGTTTCTCATTCCAGAAACCATTCCTGTAAATCACTTCCTGCACTCTCTCCAATGCATTCCCATCTTTCCTATAATGTGCGGCCCACACCCTGTACACAATACTCCAGCTGAGGACCCACAAGGGTCCTGGACAAGTTCAACATCACCCCCCCTGCTATTGTACTCTCTGCCCCGGTAATAAAGGCGAAGGTACTGTCTGCTTTATTAACTGCTCTCTCCCCCGGTGCTGCCACCTTCAATTATCTGTGACATATACCACCCAGCCCCCTGTGCTCCTGCTCCCCTTTACAATTATCCCCGTTATTTTATGTTGCCTTTCAATGTTCTTCCAACCAAAGTGCATCACCTCACATTTCTCGACCAGGAACCTCATCTATCCAACTCCACCAACTTGTCAATGTCGTTAAGTCACAGAGATGTACGGCATGGAAACAGATTCTTTGGTCCAACTTGTCCATGTCCACCAGATATTATTTTGGAGACCCACACTGTCTTGTTCCATATTTTATGTCAGTCTCAGTGTCTGCCACTTGGCTTGATGCTGGTCTGTCTCTTGACAAGCCTCATCCCACATCCTTTTCATTTCATCCTATCACCAATTCCTTCCATCCTTCACCTCACTCTCACCTCACTCTCCCCTCACGATCTCTCTCTCTCTCTCTCCCACAAACGCACACACACACACACGCACTCTCTCACTCTGCTCTCCTCTCTCTCTTTCTCTCACCCATCCCACCTCTTTCTGCCTCTCATTTTATCTGGTCCTTTCTCTCTCACTCTCTGTATTCCTATCTCTTCCTTTTCCCTCCTGCCCTACCTCTTTCTTTCTCTCTGTTCTTTATTCCTTTTCTTTCCTTCTCTTCCCTCTCGATCTTGTCTCTCCCCCCTCCATCTTTCTGTCTGTCCCCGTCCATCTCTTTGTCTCTCTCCCTCCATCTCTCTGTGTCTCTCCCCCTCCATCTCTCTGTCTCTCCCTCCATCTCTCTGTCTCTCCCTCCATCTCTCTCTCTCTCCCCCTCCATCTCTCTGTCTCTCTCCCTTCCTCCATCTCTCTGTCTTTCTCCCTCCATCTCTCTCTCTCTCCCCCTCCCTCTCTCTCTCCCCCTCCATTTCTCTGTCTCTCCCTCCATCTCTCTCTCTCTCTCCCCCTCCATCTCTTTGTCTCTCCCCCTCCATCTCTCTGTCTCCCCCTCCATCTCTTTGTCTCTCCCCCTCCATCTCTCTGTCTCTCCCTCCATCTCTCTGTCTCTCCTTCATACAATCATACAATACAGAAGAGACTCTTTGGCCCATCAAGTCTGTACTGCCAAGGAGACACCATGACCTACCTTTCTAGCATTTGGTCCATAATCTGGAATGTTCTGACATTTCAGTGGCTCATCCAGGTACTTTTTAAAGATTGTGAGGTTCCCACCTAGGCAGCGCATTGCAGGGGGGTGTGACAGGGGGTCTGGGTGAAAATGTTTCTTTCCCTCTCTCTCTCTGTTCCTCTCCACCCCATCCCCCCACCTCTCTCTCTGTGTCCCCCTGACTTTTCTTCTCTGCCCCTTGCTTTTCTATCTCTGTCTCTCTCTCTCTCTCTGTCTGCCCTCTTTCTCCTTCTCTCTCTCTCTCTCTGCCATCCCACTCTCTCCCCATGCTCTCCCTCTCTCCCGCTCTCTGACACAGGGTGTTGCCAATGTGTTTTTCTGTTGGTTCCCTACCCCTTGCCCAGATGTTGGAATGTCTGGCTGGACCCATGCCCACTCTGTGCTGGGATAGTTGGCCGGTACTGTGATATTGTTCAAGTTTGGCTGCTGTGTGCGCGGTTTCACAGGCTGCTTATTCTGGCCTCAGTAAAGCACTGGGATTAGTCCAAACACAGAGCAGCTTGGAGTGTCTGCACAATGACAGCCTTGTGAAGGCCCAGTGTGGGAGCTGCCTGGGCACTTTCAGTAAGAACAACTCAACAGGGAAACAGGAGAGCATGGAATCGCATCACACCCCTCCCCCGTCACACCCCTCAATCACAGCCCCTGTCACGTCCCACCGTCACACCCCCTGTCACACCCCCCTGTCACACACCCCTGTCACACCCCCCTGTCACACCCCCCTGTCACACCCCCATGTCACACAACCCGCCACACCCCCCTGTCACACCCCACCATCATACACCCCTGTCACACACCCCCGTCACACACCCCGTCACACCCCTCTGTCACACCCCACCATCGCACCCCCTGTCACACCCCCCTGTCACCCCCCCGTCACACCCCACCATCATACACCCCTGTCACACACCCCCGTCACACACCCCGTCACACCCCTCTGTCACACCCCACCATCGCACCCCCTGTCACACCCCCCTGTCACACACCCCCCGTCACACCCCCTGTCACACCCCCTGTCACACCCCCCGTCACACCCCCCGTCACACCCCCCGTCACACCCCTCTGTCACACCCCTCTGTCACACCCCACCATCACACCCCCTGTCACACCCCCCTGTCACACCCCCCCTGTCACACACCCCTGTCACACCCCCCGTCACACCCCCGTCACACCCCCCCGTCACACACCCCTGTCACACACCCCTGTCACACACCCCTGTCACACCCCCCGTCACACACCCCCCGTCACACACCCACACCCCCTGTCACACCCCCCTGTCACACCCCCCCTGTCACACACCCCTGTCACACCCCGGTCACACCCCCCGTCACACCCCCGTCACACCCCCCGTCACACACCCCTGTCACACACCCCTGTCACACCCCCCGTCACACACCCCCCGTCACACACCCCCCGTCACACACCCCCGTCACACCCCCCGTCACACCCCCTGTCACACACTCCTGTCACACCCCCCGTCACACCCCCCAGTCACACCCCCCCGTCACACCCCCATCACACCCCCCGTCACACACCCCCGTCACACACCCCCTGTCACACCCCCCCGTCACAACCCCCTGTCACACCCCCCCGTCACACCCCCCCGTCACACCCCCCGTCACAACCCCCTGTCACACACCCCCGTCACACCCCCCGTCACACCCCCTGTCGCACCCCCGTCACACCCCCCGTCACACCCCCGTCACACCCCCGTCACACCCCCTGTCACACCCCCGTCACACCCCCGTCACACCCCCCGTCACACCCCCCCGTCACACCCCCCGTCACACCCCCCGTCACACCCCCCCGTCACACCCCCCGTCACACCCCCCCCGTCATACCCCCGTCACACCCCCCCGTCATACCCCCGTCATACCCCCGTCACACCCCCGTCACACCCCCCGTCACATCCCCCGTCACACCCCCCCGTCACACCCCCCCGTAAACACACCCCCGTCACACCCCCCTGTCACACCCCCGTCACACCCCCGTCACACCCCCCTGTCACACCCCCCCGTCACACCCCCCGTCACACCCCCCGTCACACCCCCCCGTCACACACCCCCGTCACACACCCCCCCGTCACACCCCCGTCACACACCCCTGTCACACACCCCCCGTCACACCCCCCGTCACACCACCCGTCACACCCCCCCCGTCACACCCCCGTCACACACCCCTGTCACACACCCCCCCGTCACACCCCCGTCACACACCCCTGTCACACACCCCCCGTCACACCCCCCGTCACACCACCCGTCACACACCCCCCGTCACACCCCCGTCACACCCCCCTGTCACACACCCCCGTCACACACCCCTGTCACACCCCCCGTCACACCCCCCCGTCACACACCCCCCCGTCACACCCCCGTCACACACCCCTGTCACACACCCCCCGTCACACCCCTGTCACACACCCCTGTCACACCCCCCGTCACACCCCCCGTCACACCCCCCGTCACACACCCCCGTCACACACCCCTGTCACACACCCCCCCGTCACACCCCCGTCACACACCCCTGTCACACACCCCCCGTCACACCCCTGTCACACACCCCTGTCACACCCCCCGTCACACACCCCCGTCACACCCCCGTCACACACCCCTGTCACACCCCCCGTCACACCCCCCGTCACACCCCCATCACACACCCCTGTCACACCCCCCGTCACACACCCCTGTCACACCCCTGTCACACCGCTGTCACACCCCCCGTCACACCCCCCGTCACACACCCCCGTCACACACCCCCCCGTCACACACCCCTGTCACACCCCCCGTCACACACCCCTGTCACACCCCTGTCACACCCCTGTCACACCCCCCGTCACACACCCCCGTCACACACCCCCCCGTCACACACCCCCGTCACACACCCCTGTCACACCCCCCGTCACACACCCCTGTCACACCCCTGTCACACCCCCCGTCACACCCCCCGTCACACACCCCCGTCACACACCCCCCTGTCACACCCCTGTCACACCCCTGTCACACCCCCCGCCACACCCCCCGTCACACCCCCCGTCACACACCCCCGTCACACACACCCCCGTCACACCCCCGTCACACCCCCCCGTCACATCCCCCCGTCACACCCCCGTCACACCCCTGTCACACCCCCCCGTCACACACCCCCCGTCACCCCCCCCGTCACCCCCACCCGTCACACACCCCTGTCACACCCCCTGTCACACCCCCCTGTCACACACCCCCGTCACACCCCCGTCACACCCCCCGTCACACCCCCCGTCACACCCCCGTCACACCCCCGTCACACCCCCCCGTCACACCCCCCCGTCATACCCCCCCATCACACACCCCCCGTCACACCCCCCCGTCACACCCCCCCCGTCACACACTCCCCGTCACACACTCCTCGTCACACCCCCGTCACACACCCCTGTCACACCCCCCCCGTCACACACCCCCGTCACACCCCCGTCACACCCCCCCCGTTACACACCCCTGTCACATCCCCCCGTCACACCCCCGTCACACCCCCCCGTCACACACCCCTGTCACATCCCCCCGTCACACCCCCCGTCACACCCCCCCGTCACACCCCCCCCGTCACACACCCCTGTCACATCCCCCCGTCACACCCCCGTCACACCCCCCCCGTCACACACCCCTGTCACATCCCCCCGTCACACCCCCCGTCACACCCCCGTCACCCCCCCCCCCGTCACACACCCCTGTCACATCCCCCCGTCACACCCCCGTCACACCCCCCCCGTCACACACCCCTGTCACATCCCCCCGTCACACCCCCTGTCACACCCCACCCCGTCACACCCCCCCGTCACATCCCCCCGTCACACCCCCGTCACACCCCCCCCGTCACACACCCCTGTCACATCCCCCCGTCACACCCCCCGTCACACCCCCCCGTCACACACCCCTGTCACATCCCCCCGTCACCCCCCCCCCGTCACACCCCCCCCGTCACACACCCCTGTCACATCCCCCCGTCACCCCCACCTCTCCTCATCGTTCTTTCACTTTCCTCCTCTGATGAGGTTCCGTTGAACCCACAGTGAACTCTCCTCAGCATGGTAACCATGTGGAATCTGGCCTCATTATGCTCCTGACCATGACGTTTCGGTGGCTGGACACATGACTCCAGGATGGTGTGTCGCTGCCCAGTTGCCAGAGTCAGCAGGATCTTGTAGCAGCTGCAGGACAGTCTGAAGGAGAGGGCCAGAGGTCACAGTTCACCCTGGTCACCAATGACCGAAGGAGAAAGTGCGATGTGTCCAATAGTCAGTCAGAGCCCAGAGAGCTAGGGAAGGTGGGAGTAAGTACGAGCCTGAAATTAGTCATCTCTGCATTACTCCCCCATACATGGAGGAGGAGGAGGAGAGTGAGAAAGGATTGAGTGGCTGGAAAGATGTTATAGGAGGGGAAGCTTTTAGATTCTTGACCAGTGTCTGGCTCTGGGGAAGATTGGATGCAGGTGGATTGTATCTGAACAGAGGAGAGTCAAAACCCCTGCTATCAACATCCTGGGGCTCACCACTGACCAGAAACTCAACTGGACTCACCACATAAACACAGCGGCTCCAAGAGCAGGACAGAGACTAGGGATACTGCGGCAAGTAACTCACCACCTGACTCCGCAAAGCCTGTCCACCATCTACAAGGCACAAGGCAGGAGGGTAATGGAATACTCCCCACTTGCCCTGGATGGGGGCAAGTCCAACAACACTCGAGAAGCTTAGATTACATTACAGTGTGGAAACAGGCCCTTCGGCCCAACAAGTCCACACCGACCCGCCGAAGCGAAACCCACCCATACCCCTACATTTACCCTTACCTAACACTACGGGCAATTTCCCATGGCCAATTCACCTGACCTGCACATCTTTGGACTGTGGGAGGAAACCGGAGCACCCGGAGGAAACCCACGCAGACACGGGGAGAATGTGCAAACTCCACACAGTCAGTCGCCTGAGGCAGGAATTGAACCCAGGTCTCAGGCGCTGTGAGGCAGCAGTGCTAACCACTGTGCCACCGTGCCGCCCACTGACACATCCAGACAAAGCAGCTTTCCTTCCTATCGGAAAGATGTTGTGAAGCTTGAAAGGGTTCAGTAAAGATTCACAAGGATGTTGCCAGGGTTGGAGGATTTGAGCTATAGGGAGACGTTGAACTAGCTGGGATTGTTTTCCCTGGAGCGTCGGAGGCTGAGGGGTGACTTTATAGAGGTTTACAAAATTATGAGGGGCATGGATAGGGTAAATAGGCAAAGTCCTTTCTCTGGGGTAGGGGAGTCCAGAACTAGAGGGGCATAGGTTTAGGGTGAGAGGGGAAAGATATAAAAGGGAAACAGAGGGTGGTGCACCCTCACAGAGGGTGGTACGTGTATGGAATGAGCTGCCAGAGGAAGTGGTGGAGGCTGGTACAATTGCAACATTTAAGAGGCATTTGGATGGGTATATGAATAGGAAGGGTTTGGAGGGATATGGGCCGGGTGCTGGCAGGTGGGACTAGACTGGGTTGGGATATCTGGTCAGCATGAACTTGTTGGGCCAAAGGGTCTGTTTCCATGCTATACATCCCTATGGCTCTATTATTGGCACCACATCCACAAACATCCACTCCCTCTGCCACTAGTAGTGTGTACCATCTAGAAGATGCACTGCAGAAACAATTTAGACAGCACCTTCCAAACCCAAGACCATTTCCAGAAGGGCAAGGGCAGCAGATACATGGGAACACTACTCCCCTCCAAGTCACTCGCCATCCTGACTTGGAAATATATCGCCGTTCCCTCAGTGTCGCTGGGTCAGAATCCTGGAATTCCCTCCCTCAGGAACATTGTGGGTCAACCCACAGCACATAGAGGTTGTGTCTCTCATAGGAGTGGGTGGGAAATTGGAATTGAATCCCAAGGTCAGATCTGGTGATATTGAATGGCTGTATTACAATCAGCAATACTAACTCAGTGACATTAACACTGCACTGTCCCTAATGGTCTATAAACCCCAGCCACTAGCATTAGGTGAGTTGGTCTCACAGGGATGAGGGGTCAAATGGTCTTCTGTGTTGGAAACATTCTCTGATTGAAGCTGGGTTTGGGTTAGTTGCTGGTTATTTTCAGTGAGAATGAATGAAAGGTTTGTTTTTCAGATCTCAGATATCCAGGTGACTGGCCAATCTGACGATATGACAGCCAAAGAGAAGCTGCTGCTGTGGTCCCAGAGGATGGTGGAGGGGTACCCTGACCTGCGCTGTGATAACTTCACCAGCAGCTGGAGAGACGGCAGACTCTTCAACGCAGTCATCCACCGGCACAGGTACCCAGGCAGGCTCAGGGACTGCACATCCCTGACACACACACACACTCACGTGCACACACACACGCTCAACACGCACATGCAAGCACGTGCACACACACCCACATACACAAACACACTCTCACACACACACCTGTTTTGTCACCTTCTCAAAGAACTCAGTAAGGTTTGTGAGGCACGACCTACCCTTCACAAACCGTGCTGACTATCCCTAATGAACTTATTCCTCTCTAGATGATTATAAATCCTATCTCTTATAAACTTTTCCAACACCTTACCCACAACCGAAGTAAGGCTCACTGGCCTATAATTACCAGGGTTGTCCGACTCCCCTCTTTAAACAGGGGAACCACATTTGCTATCCTTAAGTCTTCTGGCACTACTCCTGTCGACAATGATGACATAAAGATCAAAGCCAAAGGCTCAGCAATCTCCTCCCTGGTTTCCCAGAGAATCCAAGGATAAATCCCATCTGGCCCCGGAGTCTTATCCATTTCCAGATCTTCCAAAATTGCTAAAACCTCCTCTTTGTCAGCCTCAATCCCATCTAATCTAGTAGCCTGTATCTCCGTATTCTCACTAACATTGCCCCTTTCCAATGTGAATACTGGTGAAAAGTATTCATTAAGCCCTTCCCCATGTCCTCCGATTCCACACACAACTTCCCACGATTATCTTTAACTAATCTTACTCTCGTCATTCTTTTATTCCTGATCTACCTATAGAAGGCCTCAGGGTTTTCCTTGATCCGATCCGCCACCAGCTTCTCATGACCCCTCCTGGCTCCTCTAACCCTCTCCTTTGATCTTTTCTGTCTAACTTATGACTCCCAATCCCCGGAACTGAGCCTTCACGCCTCATCCTCACATAAGCCTTCTCCTTCCTCTTGACAAGAGCTACAACTTCTTTAGTAAACCATGGTTCTCTCTCTCGACAACTACCTCCCTGCCTGATAGGTATATACTTATCAAGGACCCACAGTAGCTGTTCCTTGAATAAGCTCCACATTTCAAGTGTGTCCACCCCCTGCAGTTTCCTTCCCCATCGGATGCATCCTAAATCTTGCCTAATTGCATCGTAATTGCCCTTCCCCCAGTTATATGTTTCCCTATGGTATATACCTTTCCCTGTCCATTGCTATTGTAAGGCAAAAGTGAGGACTGCAGATACTGGAAACGAGAGTTTAGATTAGAGTGGTGCTGGAAAAGCACAGCAGGTCAGGCAGCATCCGAGGAGCAGGAGAATTAATGTTTCAGGCAAGAACCCTTCGTCAGGATTTCTGATGAAGGGCTTTTTGCCCGAAATGTCGATTTCCCTGCTCCTCGGATGCTGCCTGACCTGCTGTGCTTTTCCAGCACCACTCTAATCTAAACATTGCTATTGTAAACCTAACCGAATTGTGGTCACTATCGCCAAAGTGCTCACCTACCTCCAAATCTAACATCTGGCTGGGTTCATTCCCCAGTAACAAATCTAACATGGCATTGTCCCTTGTTGGGCTGTCTACGTACTGTGTTAGGAAACCCTCCTGCACACATTGAACAAAAACTGACCCATCTAAACCACTTGAACTATAGTATTCCCAATTAATATTGGGGAAGATGAAGTCCCCATAACATCTACTCTGTTACTCTTGCATCCTAGTAAATCTCTTCTGAACCCTTTCCAAAGCTTCCACATCCTTCTTATAATGTGGTGACCAGAACTGTACACAATACTCCAAGTACGGCCGCACCAGAGTTTTGTACAGCTGCAGCATAACCTCATGGCTCCAAAACTCAATCCCTCTACCAATAAAAGCGAACACACCATATGCCTTCTTAACAACCCTGTCAACCTGGGTGGCAACTTTCAGGGATCTATGTACATGGACACTGAGATCTCTCTGTTCATCTACACAACCAAGACTCTTACCACTAGCCCAGTGCTCTTATGGAGGGAAGGTCTCATGAGGAAAGGCTGATGAGGCTGTTTTCATTGGAGAGAAGAAGGTTGAGAGGTGACTTAATTGAGACATATCAGATAATCAAAGGGTCAGATAGGGTGGTCAGGGAGAGCCTTTTTCCTCGGATGGTGATGGCGAGCACGAGGGGACATAGCTTTAAATTGATGGGTGATAGATATAGGACAGATGTCAGAGGTAGTTTCTTACTCAGAGAGTAGTGGGGGTGTGGAACCCACTGCTTGCAACAGTAGTAGACTTGCCAACTTTAAGGGCATTTAAATGGTCATTGGATAGACATATGGATGAAAATGGAATAGTGTAGGGTGAGGTGGGCTTCAGATTGGTTTCACAGGTTGGCGCAATAACAAGTGCTGAAGGGCCTGTACTGTGCTGGAATGTTCTATGTTCTTTACTCCTGTTGCACCTTCCAAAATGAATCATCTCACACTTTTCCACATTAAATTCCATTTGCCATCTCTAAGCTCAGCTCTGCAGCTTATGTATGTCCCTCTGTAACCCACAAAAACCTTTGACACTATCCACAACTCTGCCAACCTTAGTTTCATCAGCAAATTTACTAACCCATCCGCTACCCATCATTCAGGTCATTTATAAAAATGACAAACAACGTTGGCCCCAAAACAGATCCTTCTGATACCCCACTAGTGCCTGAGCTCCAGGATGAACATTTCCCATCAACCACCACCCTCTGTCTTCTTTCAGCTCGCCAATTACTGATCCAAACCACTAAATCACCCTCAATCCCATGCCTCTGTATTTTCTGCAATAGCCTACCATGGGGAACCTTATCAAACACCTTACTGAACTCTACATACACCACATCAATGGCTTTACCCTCATCTACCTGTTTGGTCACCTTCTCAAGGAACTCAATAAGATTAGTGAGGCACGACCTACCCTTCACAAAACTGTGTTGACTATCCCGAATCAACGTGTTCCTTTCTGGATGATTATAAATCCTATCTCTTATAACCTTTTCCAAACCTTTAGCCACATCCAAAGTAAGGCTCACTGGTCTATAATTTCAGGGTTGTCTCTACTCCCCTTCTTGAACAGGGGAACAACATTTGCTATCCTCCAGCCTTCTGGCACTATTCCTGTAGACAACGACAACATAAAGATCAAAGCCAAAGGCTCGGCAATCTCCTCCCTGGCTTCCCAGAGAATCTGAGGATAAATGCCATCTGGCCCAGGGGACTTACCTGTTTTTTACACTTTCCAGAATTGCTAACACCTCTTCCTAGTGAACCTCAATCCCATCTGGTCTAGTAGGCTGTTTCTCAGTATTCTCTTCAACAACATTGTCATTTTCTTGTGTGCATACTGATGAAAAATATTCATTTAGCACCTCCCATATCTCCTCGGACTCCACGCACAACTGTTCCTTGAATAAGCTCCACATTTCAGTTGTGCCCATCCCCTGCAGTTTCCTTCCCCATCCTATGCTTCCTAAATCTTGCCTAATCACATTGTAATTGCCTTTCGCCCAGCTGTAACTCTTGCCCAGTGATATATACCTATCCCTTTCCATCACTAAAGTAAACATAACTGAATTATGGTCTCTATTACCAAAATGCTCACCTACTTCCAAATCTAACACCTGGCGGGGTTCATTACCCAGTACCAAATCCAATGTGGCCTCGCTCCTTATTGGCCTGTCTACATACTGTGTCAGGAACCTTCGTTCCCACACGTTCTCGGGTCAATGAATTCAATACACGGAGCGACACCGAACAATTCTTCCGCCGCCTTCGCCTCCGTGCCTTCTTCTTCAATCAAGACTCTCACCCACCCTCTGACGACCCCTTCTCCCACCTCCAACACACCCCGTCCACCTGGACACCCCGTGCTGGCCTCCTACC
Source organism: Chiloscyllium plagiosum (assembly GCF_037043375.1). Lineage (NCBI taxonomy): Eukaryota > Metazoa > Chordata > Chondrichthyes > Orectolobiformes > Hemiscylliidae > Chiloscyllium > Chiloscyllium plagiosum. The sequence goes on along the minus strand of NW_028270143.1, from coordinate 137,209,580 downwards.
TGCCCTCGACCTCTTTATTGCAAACTGCCGCCGCGATATTAACCGCCACCTGAACTCCCACACTCCCCCCACCCACTCCAACCTCTCACCCTCGGAACGCGCAGCCCTCCACTCCCTCCGTTCCAACCCCAACCTCACCATCAAACCAGCTGACAAGGGAGGCGCAGTAGTAGTTTGGCGCACTGACCTTTACACCGCTGAGGACAAACGCCAGCTCGCAGATACCTCCTCCTACTGCCCCCTTGACCATGACCCCACCCCCCACCACCAAACCATCATCTCCCAGACCGTCCATAACCTCATCACCTCAGGGGACCTCCCATCCACCGCCTCCAACCTCATAGTCCCACAACCCCGAACCGCCCGTTTCTACCTCCTGCCCAAAATCCACAAACCTGACTGCCCCGGACGACCCATCGTCTCAGCCTGCTCCTGCCCAACCGAACTCATCTCGGCATACCTCGACATGGTCCTGTCCCCATTAGTCCAAGAACTCCCCACCTACGTTCGTGACACCACCCACGCCCTCCACCTCCTCCAGGATTTCCGCTTCCCCGGTCCCCAACGCCTCATCTTCACCATGGACATCCAGTCCCTGTACACCTCCATTCCCCATCACGAAGGACTCAAAGCACTCCGCTTCTTCCTTTCCCGCCGTACCACCCAGTACCCTTCCACCGACACCCTCCTTCGACTGACCGAACTGGTCCTCACCCTGAACAACTTTTCTTTCCAATCCTCCCACTTTCTCCAAACAAAAGGAGTAGCCATGGGCACCCGCATGGGCCCCAGCTATGCCTGCCTCTTCGTAGGGTATGTGGAACAATCCATCTTCCGCAACTACACTGGCCCCACCCCCCATCTTTTTCTTCGCTACATTGATGACTGTATCGGCGCTACCTCGTGCTCCCACGAGGAGGTTGAACAGTTCATCCACTACACTAACACCTTCCACCCCGACCTCAAATTCACCTGGACAGTCTCGGACTCCTCCCTCCCCTTCCTAGACCTTTCTGTTTCTATCTCAGGCGACCGAATCAACACGGACATCTACTACAAACCTACTGACTCCCACAGCTACCTGGACTACACCTCCTCCCATCCTGCCTCCTGTAAAAACGCCATCCCATTCTCCCAATTCCTTCGTCTCCGCCGCATCTGCTCCCAGGAGGACCAGTTCAAAATACGTACAACACAGATGGCCTCCTTCTTCAAGGACCGCAATTTCCCCCCCGACGTGGTCGACGGTGCCCTCCACCGCATCTCCTCCACTTCCCGCTCCTCCGCCCTTGAGCCCCGCCCCTCCAACCGCCACCAGGACAGAACCCCACTGGTCCTCACCTACCACCCCACCAATCTCCATGTACAGCGCATCATCCGCCGTCACTTCCGCCACCTCCAAACAGACCCCAGCACCAAGGATATATTTCCCTCCCCTCCCCTATCAGCTTTCCGTAGAGACCACTCCCTCCGCGACTCCCTTGTCAGATCCACACCCCCCACCGACCCAACCTCCACTCCCGGCACCTTCCCTTGCAACCGCAGGAGGTGCAACACTTGCGCCCACACCTCCCCCCTCACTTCTCTCCAAGGCCCCAAGGGAAACTTCCATATCCGCCACAGATTCACCTGCACCTCCACCCACATCATCTACTGCATCCGCTGCAGCCGGTGTGGCCTCCTCTATATTGGGGAGACAGGCCGCCTACTTGCGGAGCGATTCAGAGAGCACCTCTGGGCCACCCGGACGAACCAACCCAACCAACCTGTGGCACAGCATTTCAACTCCCCCTCCCACTCCACCGAGGATATGCAGGTCATTGGACTCATCCACCGCCAAACCACAACAACCCGACGGTCGGAGGAGGAGCGTCTTATCTTCCGACTGGGAACCCTCCAACCGCAGGGGATGAACTTGGACTTCACCAGTTTCTTCATCCCCCCTCCCCCCACCTTGTCTCAGCCGGATCCCTCCAGCCCGGCACCGCCTTCCTGACCTGCAGTCTCCTTCTTGACCTCTCCGCCTCCATCCTACTCCGACCTATCACCCTCACCTTGACCTCTTTCCACCTATCACATTTCCAACTCCCCTCCTCCAAGTCCCTCCTCCCTACCTTTTATCTTCTCCTGCTGAACACTCTCTGCTCATTCCTGAAGAAGGGCCTGTGCCCGAAACGTCGAATCTCCTGTTCCCTGGATGCTGCCTGACCTGCTGTGCTGTTCCAGCAATAAAGTTTCAACTTTGATCTCCAGCATCTGCAGACCTCACTTTCTCCTGTGTCAGGAAACCCTCCTGCACACATTGGACAAAAACTGACCCATCTAGAGTATTGAACTATAGTATTTCCAGTCAGTATTTGGGACAGTTAAAAGTCCCCCATAACAACTCCCCTGTCACTCTCGCTCCTATCGCGAATCATCTTTGCTATCCTTTCCTCTACATTTCTGGAACTATTCAGAGGCCTATAGAAAACTCCCAACAGGGCAACCTCTCCTTTCCTGTTTCTAACCTCAGCCCATACTACCTCAGTTGACGAGTCCTCAATCGTCCTTTCTGCCACTGTAATACTGTCCTTGACCAACAATGCCACACCTCCCCCCTTTTACCATCTTCTCTGTTCTTACTGAACATCTAAACCCCGGAACCTGCAACAACCATTCCTGTCCCTGCTCTAACCATGTCACCGAAATGGCCACAACATCCAAGTCCCAGGTACAAACCCACGCTGCCAGTTCACCGGATGCTCCTGGTGTTGAAGTAGACACACTTCAAACCACCTTCCTGCTTGCCAGTGCACTCTTGTGACCTTGAAACTTTATTTATGACCTCACTACTCCCAACCTCCCATTTAGGTTCCCATCCCCCTGCTGAATTATTTTAAACCCTCCCGAAGAGCATTAGCAAATGTCCCCCCCAGGATATTGGTACCCCTCTGGCTTAGATGAAGACCATCCTGCTTGTAGAGGTCCCACCTACCCCAGAAAGAGCTCCAATTATCCGAAAACCCGAAACCCTCCCTCCTGCACATCCCTGTAGCCACATGTTCAGCTCCTTTCTCTCCCTATTCCTCACCTCACTAGCACGTGGCACGGGCAGCAAACCAGAGAAAACAACTCTGTTTGTCCTATCTCTAAGCTTCCGTCCTAGCTCCCTGAATTTCTGCCTCAAATCCCCATCTCTCTTCCGACCTATGTCATTGGTGCCAATATGGACCACGACTTGGGGCTGCTCTCCCTCCCCCCGAAGGATCCCAAAAACACGCTCAGAGACATCACGGACCCTGGCACCCGGGAGGCAGCACACCAACCGTGAGTCTCTCTCGTCCCCACAGAACCTCCTATCTGTCCCCCTAACTATGGAGTCCCCAATGACTACTGCTCTGCTCCTCTTCCCCCTTCCCTTCTGAGCAGCAGGGACAGAGACCTGTGCCTCATTGCTTATCCCTGGTAAGTCCCCCACCCCCCCCCCCCCCCCCCCCCCGCGCCAAAACGGTATACTTGTTATTGAGGGGAATGGCCACAGGGATCCCTGCACTGCCTAACAGTTCCCTTCCGTCCCCTGATTGTACCCCATCTGCCTTTTTCTTGTACCTGAGGAGTGACTACCTCCCTGTAACTCCTCTCAATAACCCCCTCCGCCTCCCAAATGATCCGAAGTTAATCCGGTTCCAGCTCCAGTTCCCTAACGCGGTTTTCGAGGAGCTGGAGTTGGGTACACTTCCCACAGATGTAGTCAGCAGGGATACTAGTGGTGACCCTTACCTCCCACATTCTGCAGGAGGAACATTCCACTGCCCTCACCTCCATTCCCACTGTTCTAAATTCCCAATGAGATTCCTGAAAATCAAAAAAATATACACCTCACCAATCCTGTGCACAGAACCTTTTTTGTTTGGTTAGAAGAGGAGGATGAGGACGTGTGGGTGACACTACCCGAGCAGTGTTAAGGGTAAAGCAAATTTCAAACCTCACTTACCCAGCAGTCCTGTGTCTGCTCCTGCTCAGCGTGCACTCCACCTATACACCAGGTAAGTTTTTATACTTTAAATTTACCTCCCCGTGAGCCCCTGGTCCTAACTGACACTCCTCCCACTGTAATTGCCACCGAGAAAATGAAGCAAAACAGCAATTCATGCATG